>NW_028162827.1:0-32500 GCF_964263955.1 Coregonus lavaretus
AACACAACCCACCATCACTGTGTCTCAAGTTAATACCACCTCTACCACCTCTACCACCACTACCACCTCTACCACCTCTACCACCTCTACCACCTAACCCCACCTCTACCACCACCTCTACCACCACCTCTACAACCACCTCTACCACCTCTACCACCTAACCCCACCTCTACCACCTCTACCACCTCTACCACCTCTACCACCACCTCTACCACCTCTACCACCACTACCACCACTACCACCTCTACCACCACCTCTACCACCTCTACCACCTCTACCACCTCTACCACCTCTACCACCTCTACCACCTCTACCACCACCTCTACCACCTCTACCACCACTACCACCACTACCACCTCTACCACCACTACCACCACTACCACCTCTACCACCTCTACTACCTCTACCACCTCTACCAGCTCTACCACCTAACCTCACCTCTACCACCTCTCCTCTCCTCTCCATAACTATCACCCCAACCTCTCCCCTCCCCTCCTCTCTAACATAACTATCCATTTTCTCTTCTCTCTTCTCTTCTCTTCTCTTCTCTTCTCTTCTCTTCTCTTCTCTTCTCTTCTCTTCTCTTCTCTTCTCTTCTCTTCTCTTCTCTTCTCTTCTCTTCTCTTCTCTTCTCTTCTCTTCTCTTCTCTTCTCTTCTCTTCTCTTCTCCTCTCCTCTCCTCTCCTCTCCTCTTCTCTCCTCTCTATGTGTCTATAACTATCCATGTCACCCCAACCTCTCCTCTCCTATCCTCTCCTCTCTCTCTAACTATACATTTCTTGCTCTTTTCTCTCTCACTCATAATAAACTTGTTTGACGTCTCATCTATGTTTTTTGTTTTCTCTCTCCTTCTCTATGTCTCTCTCTATAACTATCCAAGTCTCCTCTCCTCTCCTCTCCTCTCCTCTCCTCTCCTCTCCTCTCCTCTCCTCTCCTCTCCTCTCCTCTCTCTCTCTGTCTCTTTCTAACTGTCCATTTCACCCCAACCTCTCCTCTCTCTATGACTATTCATTTCAACCCATCCTCTCCCCTCCTCTCTCTCTCTCTCTCTCTCTCTCTCTCTCTCCTTTCCTCTCTATAAGATCAATTTCACCCCAACCTCTCCTCTCCTCTCTATAACCATCCATGTCTCCTCTCCTCTCCTCTCCTCTCCTCTCCTCTCCTCTCCTCTCCTCTCCTCTCCTCTCCTCTCCTCTCCTCTCCTCTCCTCTCCTCTCCTCTCCTCTCCTCTCCTCTCCTCTCCTCTCCTCTCCTCTCCTCTCCTCTCCTCTCTATAACCATCCATGTCTCCTCTCCTCTCCTCTCCTCTCCTCTCCTCTCCTCTCCTCTCCTCTCCTCTCCTCTCCCTCTCCTCTCCTCTCCTCTCCTCCTCTCCTCTCCTCTCCTCTCCTCTCCTCTCCTCTCCTCTCCTCTCCTGTCTCTCTCTATAACCATCCATTTCACCCCAACCTCTCCACTCCTCTCTCTGTCTCTCTCTCTCTCTCTCTCTCTCTAACTATCCATTTCTTTCTCTTTTCTCTCTCACTCCTCATAAACTTGTTTGATGTCTCCGTCTATGTTTTGTTCTCTCTCTCCTTCTCTCTTTCTCTTGTCAGTATGAAAAAATGTATGCACTCACTAACTGTAAGTCGCTCTGGATAAGAGTGTCTGCTAAATGACTAAAATGTAAAATGTAAATGTCTCCTTTTCACCCCCTCTGGTAACCTTGGTAACTGGCAGAAAAGTGAGTCAGGTATGTGTGTGTGTGTTTGTGTGTGTGAGCGAGCGAGCGAGCGAGCAAGCGAGTTTGTGTGTGTTTGTGAGTCAGGTGTCAGATTTACCCCCGAGTCGACCCAACCTGGGAGCAATCTACACACAGCAGGGAGCCCTCCCCAGGGTGTGTGAGTGTGTATGTGTGTGTGTGTGTGTGTGTTCTTCACCCAACCTCTACTAACCCAGGCCTGACTCAGAAACCATCTGGAAGCCAGATGCATAGAAATATCTCTCTCTCTCTCTCTCTCTCTCTCTCTCTCTCTGTGTGTCTCTGTGTCTCTCTCTCTGTCTCTCTCTGTCTGTCTCTCTCTCTCTCTCTCTCTCTCTCTCTCTGTCTCTCTCTCTCTCTATGTCTCTCTCTCTCTCTCTCTCTCTCGCTCTCTCTCTCTCTATGTCAATGTCTCTGTCACTCTCTCTCTCTCTCTCTCTCTCTCTCTCTCTCTCACTTTCTCTCCACGTGTGTGTGTGCCTGCGTGTGTGTGTGTGACTGTGCGTGTGTGCCTGCGTGCATGCGTGCGAGCATGAGTGTTTGGTGTCCCCTCCTTGGTGAACTGTGAACTTTGGCATGCTGACCGTTGTTCCACTGTCTCCTGCTGGGAAAGAGAACGAGTCAAGAACTTCTAATATCTGACCCCCCATTAACCCTGACCCTGGGTGTCATCCTAGCCTCCACTGGGAAGGGTTAAAGGTCATAACAGTTCAAGTTCATTAATTGGTGTTTCCCTGAGAACCAACCTTCTGCTCTCTACAACTAGACGATGGCAAGCTTCAATAAAGAAAAAAAAAACGAAGAAAAAAAAACCGAGACTATAATTTCTATAGCTCCCTGTTTGCTCCCTGTAAAGCATATTTAATCCTCTGCTGGGTTTACATACATCGATTTGAGAACCTAGAACAAAAGTGTTCCAAATAGGGCTTTGGTTGTCATGACATTTTGTCAGCCAGTTATTTGTCATGCAAAAGTATGCAGGTGTCATGGTAATTGACCGCTAATGAACATAAACACGTTTAGCATCTCCAAGCCTCCACACACTGATGCGCCTTTTGGAACATCTACATAAAAAAAAAAAAAAGAATAAATCAATTTAGTATACACCATCACAATAAATCCATTATTTATTTTCTTGGCAGGTCTAAACAAACATTATGATATGAAGAAAATGTATTTCAGAAGAACAGAATATGAGTTGGCCTCCTGTATGTTATCTGGCTGTGCTCCATGCCATAGGCTCTAGGCTAGTTCATTTAGATATGATTCAGACAAGATATGCTTATAAGACCCATTATTTTTATATTATAAGATTTTTAAAGTAAGAAGAATATAATTGAACTTCGCTGAATAAAATAGAAAGGATATTTTCCCCCATTCTAGAGAGAGAGTGCTGAGCGTAAAAGTTGTTTTATTTGAAACAGGTCCTATAAGCTAGATTTAGAGTTATTTGTCAACTTTATTTGTGAATGATAAAAACCTTAGAATGTCTTAGAAATCAAAAGATATCTGGGCTGCATGATGATATCTGGGCTGCATGATGATATCTGGGCTGCATGATGATATATGGGCTGCATGATGATATCTGGGCTGCATGATGATATCTGGGCTGCATGATGATATCTGGGCTGCATGATGATATCTGGGCTGCATGATGATATATGGGCTGCATGATGATATCTGGGCTGCATGATGATATCTGGGCTGCATGATGATATCTGGGCTGCATGATGATATCTGGGCTGCATGATGATATCTGGGCTGCATGATGATATCTGGGCTGCATGATGATATCTGGGCTGCATGGTGATATCTGGGCTGCATGGTGATATCTGGGCTGCATGATGATATCTGGGCTGCATGATGATATCTGGGCTGCATGATGTGACTACAGGCTATTGATGATTTGAGAAAGTCGCTAAAAAAGCTTCCTCCGTTCCTTGCCTCAGGCTGCACACGCTGTTCTCTCATCACGTGATCATAGTTTCACCCATCAGACTATTCTCCATTTAATCTTGTCTTTACTAATATGTAAAATGAGTTTCGATTTAGAATGGCCCATTATCAAATGGGCAGGAACAGTGGCAATAGAAAAAAGACATATCATTCGTATGCAGTCGAATAGTGAATCAAATCCAATTTTATTTGTCACGTGTATATATTACAACTTCGGCTACTTCATTTAAATCACTCTATTCAACTCTGTTGGGGTATATATTATAACATATTAGTGCCTCATATGTTTATATCAGTCTTTCTAAATCATATTCCTCCATTTTGCAGGCCTACTTTATCCAATTAAAATCAAATCAAATCAAACTTTATGCGCCGAATACAACAGGTGTACAACCTTACCATGAAATGCTTACTTACAAGACCTCAACCAACAACGCAGTTCAAGAAATAGAGTTAAGAAAATATTTACTAAATAAAATAACAGTAACGAGGCTATATAGAGGGGATACAGATACAGTATACAGGTACAGAGTCAATGGGTACAGGCTAGTCCAGGTACTTTGTACATGTAGGTAGGGGTAAAGTGACTATGCGTTGATAATAAACAGTGAGTAGCAGCAGCGTAAATAGTCTGGGTGACCAAATTGATTAAATGTCTTACAGCTTTGGGGTAGAAGCTGTTAAGGAGCCTTTGGACCTAGACTTGGCGCTCCGGTACCACTTGCCGTGTCTATGACTAGGGTGACTGGAGTCTTTGACAATTTATTGGGCTTTCCTCTGACACCGCCTGGTATAGAGGTCCTGGATGGCAGGAAGCTTGGCCCCAGTGATGTACTGGGCCATACGCACTACCCTCTGTAACACCTTGCGGTCGGATGCCAAGCAGTTGCCATAACAGGCGGTGATGCAACCGGTCAGGATGCTCTCGATGGTGCAGCTTTATAACCTTTTGGGGGACCCATGCCAAATCTTTTCAGTCTCCTGAGGGGGAAAAGATGATGTCGTACCCTCTTCATGACTGTCTTGGTGTGTTTGGACGATGATAGTTTGTTGGTGACGTGGACACCAAGGAACTTGAAACTCTCGACCCGCTCCACTACAGCCCCGTCGATGTGATGGGGGCGTGTTCTGCCCTCCTTTTCATGTACAGGAGGGGACAAAGCACGCACCACTGAGGGGCCCCAGTGTTGAGGATCAGCGTGGCAGATGTGTTGTTGCCTACCCTTACCACCTGGGGGCGGCCCGTCAGGAAGTCCAGGATCCAGTTGCAGAGGGAGATGTTTAGTCCCAGGGTCCTTAGCTTAGTGATGAGCTTTGTGGGCACTATGGTGTTAAATGCTGAGCTGTAGTCAATGAACAGCATTCTCACTTAGGTGTTCCGTTTGTCCAGGTGGGAAAGGGCAGTGTGGAGTGCGATTGAGATTGTGTCATCTGTGGATCTGTTAGGGTGGTATGCGAATTGGAGTGGGTCTAGGGTTTCCGGGATGATGGTGTTGATGTGAGCCATGACCAGCCTTTCAAAGCACTTCATGGCTACCAATGTGAATGCTACGGGGCGGTAGTCATTTAGGCAGGTTACCTTCGCTTTCTTGGGCACAGGGACTATGGTGGTCTGCTTGAAACATGTAGGTATTACAGAATCGGTCAGGGAGAGGTTGAAAATGTCAGTGAAGACACTTGCTTGTTGGTCCGCTCATGCTCTGAGAACACATCCTGGCAATCCCTCTGGCCCCGCGGCCTTATGAATGTTATCCTTTTTAAAGCCGCTTTCCCACCGGTTTGTTTGTCCCATCCTGCCTTATAGGTTTGCTCCATTCTGCCTGGTTGGTTGGTTTGCTCCATCCTGCCTGGTTGGTTTGTTCCATCCTGCCTGGTTGGTTTGTTCCATCCTGCCTGGTTGGTTTGTTCCATCCTGCCTGGTTGGTTTGTTCCATCCTGCCTGGTTGGTTTGCACCATCCTGCCTGGTTGGTTTGTTCCATCCTGCCTGGTTGGTTTGTTCCGTCCTGCCTGGTTGGTTTGTTCCATCCTGCCTGGTTGGTTTGTTCCATCCTGCCTGGTTGGTTTGTTCCATCCTGCCTGGTTGGTTTGTACCATCCTGCCTTATAGGTTTGCTCCATTCTGCCTGGTTGGTTGGTTTGCTCCATCCTGCCTGGTTGGTTTGTTCCATCCTGCCTGGTTGGTTTGTTCCATCCTGCCTGGTTGGTTTGTTCCATCCTGCCTGGTTGGTTTGTTCCATCCTGCCTGGTTGGTTTGTACCATCCTGCCTGGTTGGTTTGTTCCATCCTGCCTGGTTGGTTTGTTCCGTCCTGCCTGGTTGGTTTGTTCCATCCTGCCTGGTTGGTTTGTTCCATCCTGCCTGGTTGGTTTGTTCCATCCTGCCTGGTTGGTTTGTACCATCCTGCCTTATAGGTTTGCTCCATTCTGCCTGGTTGGTTGGTTTGCTCCATCCTGCCTGGTTGGTTTGTTCCATCCTGCCTGGTTGGTTTGTTCCATCCTGCCTGGTTGGTTTGTTCCATCCTGCCTGGTTGGTTTGTACCATCCTGCCTGGTTGGTTTGTTCCATCCTGCCTGGTTGGTTTGTTCCGTCCTGCCTGGTTGGTTTGTTCCATCCTGCCTGGTTGGTTTGTTCCATCCTGCCTGGTTGGTTTGTTCCATCCTGCCTGGTTGGTTTGTACCATCCTGCCTGGTTGGTTTGTTCCGTCCTGCCTGGTTGGTTGGTTTGTTCCATCCTGCCTGGTTGGTTTGTTCCTTCCTGCCTGGTTGGTTTGTACCATCCTGCCTGGTAGGTTACTCTGGTTATTTTAGTCTACTTCCACCTCTGTTTGAGGAGCATGCAGCCTCTCGCTGCACCATAGTGATATTCCACCCAAACTCTGTATGCCATGGGCTGGCCAACCCTGTTCCTACCCATTGCTTCATTTGGGAAACCAAATCAAATCAAATCAAATCAAATCAAAAATCAAATCAAATTTTATTGGTCACATGCGCCGAATACAACAGGTGCAGACATTACAGTGAAATGCTTACTTACAGCCCTTAACCAACAGTGCATTTATTTTAAACAAAAAAAGTAAGAATAAAACAACAACAAAAAAAGTGTTGAGAAAAAAAGAGCAGAAGTAAAATAAAGTGACAGTAGGGAGGCTATATATACAGGGGGGTACCGTTGCAGAGTCAATGTGCGGGGGCACCGGCTAGTTGAGGTAGTTGAGGTAATATGTACATGTGGGTAGAGTTAAAGTGACTATGCATAAATACTTAACAGAGTAGCAGCAGCGTAAAAAGGATGGGGTGGGGGGGCAGTGCAAATAGTCCGGGTAGCCATGATTAGCTGTTCAGGAGTCTTATGGCTTGGGGGTAGAAGCTGTTGAGAAGTCTTTTGGATCTAGACTTGGCACTCCGGTACCGCTTGCCGTGCGGTAGCAGAGAGAACAGTCTATGACTAGGGTGGCTGGAGTCTTTGACAATTTTGACCAAGTGAAATCTGTTCGGGAACATCAATAGTAACATGTTTTCACAACAAAACATATTTAACTAAACTGTTGACAGCCCCTCTCTGTGCTCTCGAGAAAGGAACGAAGGAGAGAGAGGAGGAGGAGATGGAAACGCACGGTGGTGAGATATTCTGTAGTTAAAAGGTAATGAGTCAACCTATTAATTAACTCTGTAAGCCGCCCTGCACAATCAATGAACCAACAGCATTGCCTAGGGCTATATGTTCTCTCCCAGACAGCTAAAGGTGTCAGCCTAATAATTATGGAAATATAAAAAATCCCTATTACTAGGCTATTCAAAATTAAATACGAATTCCCTATAATTGTAGGCTACTTCTGAATTTGTTTAATTTAGGCTAGACCAATTATGTACCAAAAAATCTTAAATAACAATTTTTTTAAAGTTTTTCTGCCATGTGTAATATGCAGTAGGCTATGTATTGTATAAAAGCATGTAATAGTGAAGGTGTAAACTTGGCAGTAGAAAACCTAAACAGTATATTTGACCTCTCAGCGTCCCTATCAAATCTAAAAATGTCAAGCAGAAAACCTAAGACAAATGGTTTGATGAAGAATGGAAAAACCTAAGAAAGAAATTGAGAAACCTATCCAACCAAAAACATAGAGACCCAGAAAACCTGAGCCTACGCCTTCACTATGGTGAATCACTAAAACAATACAGAAATACACTATGGAAAAAGAAGGAAGAGCATGTCAGAAATCAGCTCAATGTAATTGAAGAATCCATAGACTAACCACTTCTGGGGAAATGGGAAAACACTAAACAAACAACAACATGAAGAGCTATCTATCCAAAACGGAGATGTATGGGTAAACCACTTCTCCAATCTTTTTGGCCCTATAACAACTAACAAAGCAAAACAATATACATGATCAAATGCAAATCTTAGAATCAACTACGAAAGACTACCAAAACCCACTAGATTATCCAATTACATTGAATGAACTACAGGACAAAATACAAACCCTCCAACCCAAAAAGGCCTGTGGTGTGGATGGTATCCTCCATGAAATGATAACATATACAGACCACAAATTCCAATTGGCTATACTTAAACGCTTTAACATCATCCTTAGCTCTGGCATCTTCCCCAGTACTTGGAACCAAGGACTGATCACCCCAATCCACAAAAGTGGAGACAAATTTGACCCCAATAACTACCGTGGGACATGCGTCAACAGCAACCTTGGGAAAATCCTCTGCATTATCATTAACAGCAGACTAGTTCATTTCCTCAGTGAAAACAATGTACTGAGCAAATGTCAAATTGGCTTTTTACTAAATTACCAGACAGACCACATATTCACTCTGCACACCCTAATTTACAAACAAACAAACCATAACAAAGGCAAAGTCTTCTCATGCTTTGTTGATTTCAAAAAAGTTTTTGAATCAATATTGCATGAGGGTCTGCTATACAAATTGATGGAAAGTGGGGTTGGGGGAAAAACATACCACATAATAAATTCCATGTACACAAACAACAAGTGTGCGGTTAAAATTGTTAAAAAACATACAGATTTCTTTCCACAGGGCCGTGGGGTGAGACAGGGATGCAGTTTAAGCCCCACACTCTTCAACATATATATCAACGAATTGGCGAGGGCACTAGAACAGTCTGCAGCACCCGGCCTCACCCTACTAGAATCTGAAGTAAAATGTCTACAGTTTGCTGATGATCTGGTGCGTCTGTCACCAACCAAGGAGGGCCTACAGCAACACCTAGATCTTCCGCACAGATTCTGTCAGACCTGGGCCCTGACAGTAAATCTCAGTAACACAAAAATAATGGTGTTCCAAAAAAGGTCCAGTTGCTAGCAACACAAATACAAATTCCATCTAGACACCATTGCCCTAGAGTACTCAAAAAACTATACCTACCTCGGTCTAAACATCAGCGCCACAGGTATCTTCCACAAAGCTGTGAACGATCTGAGAGACAAGGCAAGAAGAGCCTTCTATGCCATCAAAAGTTGGTCCTCTGTAGCTCAGCTGGTAGAGCACGGCGCTTGTAACGCCAAGGTAGTGGGTTCGATCCCCGGGACCACCCATACACAAAAAAGATGTATGCACGCATGACTGTAAGTCGCTTTGGATAAAAGCGTCTGCTAAATGGCATATTATTATTATTATTATTACTCTCTGTTTAGGGCCAAATAGCATTCTAGTTTGCTCCGTTTTTTTGTTCATTCTTTCCAATGTGTTAAGTAATTCTCTTTTTGTTTTCTCATGATTTGGTTGGGACTAATTGTGTTGTTGTCCTGGGGCTCTGTGGGGTCTGCTTGTGTTTGTGAACAGAGCCCCAGGGCCAGTTTGCTTAGGGGACTCTTCTCCAAGTTAATCTCACTGTAGGTGATGGCTTTGTTATGGAAGGTTTGGGAATCGCTTCCTTTAAGTGGTTATAGAATTTAATGGCTCTTTTCTGGATTTTGATCATCATTGATCTAATTCTGCTCTGCATGTATTATTTGGTGTTTTTCATTGTACACAGAGGATAGTTTTGCAGAATTCTGCATGCAGAGTCTCAATTTGGTGTTTGTCCCATTTTGCAGGCCCCAGACCTCACAACCATAAAGGGCAATGGGTTCTATAAATAGATACAAGTATTTTTTGCCAGATCCTAATTGGTATGTCAAATTTTATGTTCCTTTTGATGGCATAGAAGGCTCTTCTTGCCTTGTCTCTCAGATCGTTCACAGCTTTGTGGAAGATACCTGTGGCGCTGATGTTTAGACCGAGGTAGGTATAGTTTTTTGAGTACTCTAGGGCAATGGTGTCTAGATGGAATTTGTATTTGTGTTGCTAGCAACTGGACCTTTTTTGGAACACCATTATTTTTGTGTTACTGAGATTTACTGTCAGGGCCCAGGTCTGACAGAATCTGTGCGGAAGATCTAGGTGTTGCTGTAGGCCCTCCTTGGTTGGTGACAGACGCACCAGATCATCAGCAAACTGTAGACATTTTACTTCAGATTCTAGTAGGGTGAGGCCGGGTGCTGCAGACTGTTCTAGTGCCCTCGCCAATTCGTTGATATATATGTTGAAGAGTGTGGGGCTTAAACTGCATCCCTGTCTCACCCCACGGCCCTGTGGAAAGAAATCTGTATGTTTTTTAACAATTTTAACCGCACACTTGTTGTTTGTGTACATGGAATTTATTATGTGGTATGTTTTTCCCCCAACCCCACTTTCCATCAATTTGTATAGCAGACCCTCATGCAATATTGATTCAAAAACTTTTTTGAAATCAACAAAGCATGAGAAGACTTTGCCTTTGTTATGGTTTGTTTGTTTGTAAATTAGGGTGTGCAGAGTGAATATGTGGTCTGTCTGGTAATTTAGTAAAAAGCCAATTTGACATTTGCTCAGTACATTGTTTTCACTGAGGAAATGAACTAGTCTGCTGTTAATGATAATGCAGAGGATTTTCCCAAGGTTGCTGTTGACGCATGTCCCACGGTAGTTATTGGGGTCAAATTTGTCTCCACTTTTGTGGATTGGGGTGATCAGTCCTTGGTTCCAAGTACTGGGGAAGATGCCAGAGCTAAGGATGATGTTAAAGCGTTTAAGTATAGCCAATTGGAATTTGTGGTCTGTATATGTTATCATTTCATGGAGGATACCATCCACACCACAGGCCTTTTTGGGTTGGAGGGTTTGTATTTTGTCCTGTAGTTCATTCAATGTAATTGGATAATCTAGTGGGTTTTGGTAGTCTTTCGTAGTTGATTCTAAGATTTGCATTTGATCATGTATATTGTTTTGCTTTGTTAGTTGTTATAGGGCCAAAAAGATTGGAGAAGTGGTTTACCCATACATCTCCGTGGCAGAATACCTGATCACAGTGACCCAAACGTAAGGAAAGCTTTGACTATGTACAGACTCAGTGAGCATAGCCTTGCTAGTGAGAAAGGCCGCCGTAGGCAGACCTGGCTCTCAAGAGAAGACAGGCTATGTGCACACTGCCCACAAAATGAGGTGGAAACTGAGCTGCCAAACCTCCTGCCAAATGTATGACCATATTAGAGACACATTCTTCCCTCAGATTACACAGATCCACATAGAATTAGAAAACAAACCCAATTTTGATAAACTCCCTTATCTACTCGGTGAAATACCACAGTGTGCAATCACAGGAGCAAGATTTGTGACCTGTTGCCACAAGAAAAGGGCAAACAGTCCGGGTAGCCATTTGATTAGCTGTTCAGTAGTCTTATGGCTTGGGGGTAGAAGCTGTTAAGAAGCCTTTTGGACCTAGACTTGGTGCTCCGGTACCGCTTGCTGTGCGGTAGCAGATAGAACAGTCTATGACTAGGGTGGCTGGAGTCTTTGACAATTTTTAGGGCCTTCCTCTGACACCGCCTGGTATAGAGGTCCTGGATGGCAGGAAGCTTGGCCCCAGTGATGTACTGGGCTGTACGCACTACCCTCTGTAGTGCCTTGCGGTCGGAGGCTGAGCAGTTGCCATACCAGGCAGTGATGCAGCCAGTCAGGATGCTCTCGATGGTGCAGCTGTATAACTTTTTGAGGATCTGAGGTCCCATGACACATCTTTTCAGTCTCCTGAGGGGGAATAGGCGTTGTCGTGCCCTCTTCACAAGTGTCTTGGTGTGTTTGGACCATGATAGTTTGTTGGTGATGTGGACACCAAGGAACTTGAAGCTCTCAACCTGCTCCACTACAGCCCCATCGATGTGAATGGGGGTGTGCTCTGCCCTTCTTTTCCTGTAGTCCAAAATCATCTCCTTTGTCTTGATCACATTGAGGGAGAGGTTGTTATCCTGGTACCCCATGGCCAGGTCTCTGACCTCCTCCCTATAGGCTGTCTCATCGTTGTCAGTGATCAGGCCTACCACTGTTGTGTTGTCGGCAAACTTAATGATGGTGTTGGAGTCGTGCCTGGCCATGCAGTCATGGGTGAACAGGGAGTACAGGAGGGGACTGAGCACGCACCCCTGAGGGGCCCCCATGTTGAGGATCAGCGTGGCAGATGTGTTGTTACCTACCTTTACCACCTGGGGGCGACCCGTCAGGAAGTCCAGGATCCAGTTGCAGAGGGAGGTGTTTGGTCCTAGGGTCCTTAGCTTAGTGATGAGCTTTGAGGACACTATGGTGTTGAACGCTGAGCTGTAGTCAATGAATAGCATTCTCACGTAGGTGTTCCTTTTGTCCAGGTGGGAAAGGACAGTGTGGAGTGCAATAGAGATTGCATTGTCTGTGGATCTGTTGGGGCGGTATGCAAATTGGAGTGGGTCTAGGGTTTCTGGGATAATGGTGTTGATGTGAGCCATGACCAGCCTTTCAAGCACTTCATGGCTACAGACGTGAGTGCTATGGGCAACAAATCACTAGGAAACTTGATCACTATATATATATATATATATATATACACTGCTCAAAAAAATAAAGGGAACACTTAAACAACACAATGTAACTCCAAGTCAATCACACTTCTGTGAAATCAAACTGTCCACTTAGGAAGCAACACTGATTGACAATAAATTTCACATGCTGTTGTACAAATGGAATAGACAACAGGTGGAAATTATAGGCAATTAGCAAGACACCCCCAATAATGGACTGGTTTTGCAGGTGGTGACCACAGACCACTTCTCAGTTCCTATGCTTCCTGGCTGATGTTTTGGTCACTTTTGAATGCTGGCGGTGCTTTCACTCTAGTGGTAGCATGAGACGGAGTCTACAACCCACACAAGTGGCTCAGGTAGTGCAGCTCATCCAGGATGGCACATCAATGCGAGCTGTGGCAAGAAGGTTTGCTGTGTCTGTCAGCGTAGTGTCCAGAGCATGGAGGCGCTACCAGTAGACAGGCCAGTACATCAGGAGACGTGGAAGAGGCCGTAGGAGGGCAACAACCCAGCAGCAGGACTGCTACCTCCGCCTTTGTGCAAGGAGGAGCAGGAGGAGCACTGCCAGAGCCCTGCAAAATGACCTCCAGCAGGCCACAAATGTGCATGTGTCTGCTCAAACGGTCAGAAACAGACTCCATGAGGGTGGTATGAGGGCCCGACGTCCACAGGTGGGGGTTGTGCTTACAGCCCAACACCGTGCAGGACGTTTGGCATTTGCCAGAGAACACCAAGATTGGCAAATTCGCCACTGGCGCCCTGTGCTCTTCACAGCAGGTTCACACTGAGCATGTGACAGACGTGACAGAGTCTGGAGACGCCGTGGAGAACGTTCTGCTGCCTGCAACATCCTCCAGCATGACCGGTTTGGCGGTGGGTCAGTCATGGTGTGGGGTGGCATTTCTTTGGGGGGCTGCACAGCCCTCCATGTGCTCGCCAGAGGTAGCCTGACTGCCATTAGGTACCGAGATGAGATCCTCAGACCCCTTGTGAGACCATATGCTGGTGCGGTTGGCCCTGGGTTCCTCCTAATTTTTACATTTACATTTTAGTCATTTAGCAGACGCTCTTATCCAGAGCGACTTACAGTTAGTGAGTGCATACATTATTTTATTTTTTATTTTTTTCATACTGGCCCCCGTGAGAATCGAACCCACAACCCTAGCGTTGCAAACGCCATGCTCTACCAACTGAGCTACATCCCTGCCGGCCATTCCCTCCCCTACCCTGGACGACGCTGGGCTAATTGTGCGCCGCCCCATGGGTCTCCCGGTCGCGGCCGGCTACGACAGAGCCTGGATTCGAACCAGGATCTCTAGTGGCACAGCTAGTACTGCGATGCAGTGCCTTAGACCACTGCGCCACTCGGGAGACTAGCTAATGCAAGACAATGCTAGACCTCATGTGGCTGGAGTGTGTCAGCAGTTCCTGCAAGAGGAAGGCATTGATGCTATGGACTGGGCCGCCTGTTCCCCAGACCTGAATCCAATTGAGCACATCTGGGACATAATGTCTCGCTCCATCCACCAACACCACGTTGCACCACAGACTGTCCAGGAGTTGGCGGATGCTTTAGTCCAGGTCTGGGAGGAGATCCCTCAGGAGACCATCCGCCACCTCATCAGGAGCATGCCCAGGCGTTGTAGGGAGGTCATACAGGCACGTGGAGGCCACACACACTACTGAGCCTCATTTTGACTTGTTTTAAGGACATTACATCAAAGTTGGATCAGCCTGTAGTGTGGTTTTCCACTTTAATTTTGAGGGTGACTCCAAATCCAGACCTCCATGGGTTGATAAATTTGATTTCCATTGATCATTTTTGTGTGATTTTGTTGTCAGCACATTCAACTATGTAAAGAAAAAAAGTATTTAATAAAATTATTTCATTCATTCAGATCTAGGATGTGTTGTTTAAGTGTTCCCTTTATTTTTTTTAGCAGTGTATATATATATATATATATATATATATATATATATATATATACATATACAGTACCAGTCAAAAGTTTGGACACACCTACTCATTCAAGGGTTTTTCTTTATTTTTAAAATTTTCTACATTGTAGAATAATAGTGAAGCCATCAAAACTATGAAATAACATATATGGAATCATGTAGTAACCAAAAATTGTTAAACAAATCTAAATGTATTTTATATTTGAGATTCTTCAAAGTAGCCACCCTTTGACTTGATGACAGCTTTGCACACTCTTGGCATTCTCTTAACCAGCTTCATGAGGTAGTCACCTGGAATTTCTAAGAGCAATGCTGGCTACTCTAACTGTGAACAAAGATGATTACACACACACACACACACACACACACACACACACACACACACACACACAGAGAATGAGAAGAAAAAAAAGATAATTCTTCTGAGATGAAAGGACTCAGTTTATACGTTGTTGAAGAGTTTTCAAACAACACAAACTTTATGAGTAAAACGTCAACAAAACAGAGTCTGAGTCCCAACTGACACCCTATTCGCTATACTGCATACTGCACCACTTTTGACCAGAGCCCTTTTCATTAGGATGGCATTTGGGACGCAGCCACTAGTTAATCAGGCCAATCTTAAGAGAGAAAAAGAGAGATTCGGCCAAGTGTAAATTCTCCAGGGACTGCGCTGTGTGTGTGTGTGTGTGTGTGTTTATCGATAATGAGATCTGACAAAGTCTCACTTCATCACAGCGAGGGTTCTTCCTGGTTCAGCAGGGGTCACCGGGGATAATCAGGGCTCATCTGGGGTCATTGCACACGCTCAGTTCACTAATTAGCAGATCATTGGATGATTAGCCAGGGAGGGGATATAATAGGGGATGAGAAGGAAGGAGAGAGGAAGGAGGGAGGGAGGGAGGGAGGGAGGGAGGGAGGGATGGGAGAGAGGGAGGGAAGAGAGGAGGGAGGGAGGGAGGGAAGGAAGGAGGGAAGGAGGGAGGGAGGGAAGGAAGGAAGGAGGGAAGGAGGGAGGGAGGGAGGGAGGGAGGGAGGGAGGGAGGGAGGGAGGGAGGGAGGGAGGGAAGGAGAGAGGAAGGAGGGAGGCCTCATACTTAGGCCTGAAAGAATCTAAGAAACAAAAAACGATTGCGAAGAGAAGAGAGAGGAAGGAAAGAGGAGTGTATGAAACCATATTGATGATGAACACCACATGCTTAGGCTTGGAGTTAGAAGAGTGGGAGAGGGGAAGGAAACGGATAGTTTGTCTTTTTATTTATTGGTTTGTTGTAGATGTAGTAGTATAATTACCATCTGTCATAATCCAGCGGCTGTCGTTCTGTACAAACCACTTCCTACTCTAGCACGTTACTGCACTTTCCAGATTTTATAGTCCTTTGAGCATCTACAGATGGATCCAAATAAAGTTTCACAAAACATTGCTCAATATTAAATATTAATGTTTTTCATGTTAATCATCAATACTGATGATCATTGACTACAAAAAAAAATAAAGTACAGCTTGTTGTCTTGATTTTTTTACAAATATTGGAGATTTCTAGATGGCATATTGATTGCTATTGATGAATTGCTGATTTGTGATTAACTACTAAGGGTGTGGTATTAAATGATGAAAATCGATGATTCTTGTCCTTGGCTACTGGCATAGTACAGCTTGTTGTCTTGGCCTCTCACCATTACCAATAACAGGAGAGGTTAGCATGTCTCACCATTACCAATAACAGGAGAGGTTAGCATGTCTCACCATTACCAATAACAGGAGAGGTTAGCATGTCTCACCATTACCAATAACAGGAGAGGTTAGCATGTCTTGGCCTGTCACCATTACCAATAATAGGAGAGGTTAGCATGTCATGGCCTGTCACCATTACCAATAACAGGAGAGGTTAGCATGTCTCACCATTACCAATAACAGGAGAGGTTAGCATGTCTCACCATTACCAATAATAGGAGAGGTTAGCATGTCTCACCATTACCAATAACAGGAGAGGTTAGCATGTCTTGGCCTGTCACCATTACCAATAATAGGAGAGGTTAGCATGTCATGGCCTGTCACCATTACCAATAACAGGAGAGGTTAGCATGTCTCACCATTACCAATAACAGGAGAGGTTAGCATGTCTTGGCCTGTCACCATTACCAATAATAGGAGAGGTTAGCATGTCTCACCATTACCAATAATAGGAGAGGTTAGCATGTCTCACCATTACCAATAACAGGAGAGGTTAGCATGTCTTGGCCTGTCACCATTACCAATAATAGGAGAGGTTAGCATGTCATGGCCTGTCACCATTACCAATAACAGGAGAGGTTAGCATGTCTCACCATTACCAATAACAGGAGAGGTTAGCATGTCTTGGCCTGTCACCATTACCAATAATAGGAGAGGTTAGCATGTCTCGGCCTCTCACCATTACCAATGACAGGAGAGGTTAGCATGTCTTGGCCTCTCACCATTACCAATAACAGGAGAGGTTAGCATGTCTCGGCCTCTCACCATTACCAATAAACAGGAGAGGTTAGCATGTCTTGGCCTCTCACCATTACCAATAATAGGAGAGGTTAGCATGTCTCACCATTACCAATAACAGCAGAGGTTAGCATGTCTCACCATTACCAATAACAGGAGAGGTTAGCATGTCTTGGCCTCTCATCATTACCAATAATAGGAGAGGTTAGCATGTCTTGGCCTCTCATCATTACCAATAACAGGAGAGGTTAGCATGTCTCGGCCTCGCCCCATTACCAATAACAGCAGAGGTTAGCATGTCTTGGCCTCTCATCATTACCAATAACAGGAGAGGTTAGCATGTCTTGGCCTCTCACCATTACCAATAACAGGAGAAGTTAGCATGTCTTGGCCTCTCACCATTACCAATAACAGGAGAGGTTAGCATGTCTTGCCATTACCAATAACAGGAGAGGTTAGCATGTCTTGCCATTACCAATAACAGGAGAGGTTAGCATGTCTTGCCATTACCAATAACAGGAGAGGTTAGCATGTCTTGGCCTCTCACCATTACCAATAACAGGAGAGGTTAGCATGTCTTGGCCTCTCACCATTACCAATAATAGGAGAGGTTAGCATGTCTTGGCCTCTCACCATTACCAATAACAGGAGAGGTTAGCATGTCTTGGCCTCTCACCATTACCAATAACAGGAGAGGTTAGCATGTCTTGGCCTTTTTTTTTTTTTTTTTCAGGTAAGCCAAGACATGCTAGGTAAGCCAGTTGAGAACAAGTTCTCATTTACAACTGCGACCTGGCCAAGATAAAGCAAAGCAGTGCGATAAAAACAACAAACACAGAGTTACATATGGGGTAAACAAAACGTACAGTCAATAACACAATAGAAAATAGAAAATCTATATACAGTGTGTGCAAATGTGGTAAGTTATGGAGGTAAGGCAATAAATAGGCCATAGTGCAAAATAATTACAATTTAGTATTAACACTGGAGTGATAGATGTGCAGAAGATGATGTGCAAATAGAGATACTGGGGTGCAAATTAGCAAAATAAATAACAATATGGGGATGAGGTAGTTGGGTGGGCTAATTACAGATGGGCTGTGTACAGGTGCAGTGATCGGTAAGGTGTTCTGACAACTGATGCTTAAAGTTAGTGAGGGAGATAAGAGTCTCCAGCTTCAGAGATTTTTGCAGTTCATTCCAGTCATTGGCAGCAGAGAACTGGAAGGAATGGCGGCCAAAGGAAGTGTTGGCTTTGGGGATGACCAGTGAGATGTGCCTGCTGGAGTGCATATTACGGGTGGGTGTTGCTATGGTGACCAATGAGCTAATATAAGGCGGGGATTTGCCTAGCAGTGATTTATAGATGACCTGGAGCCAGTGGGTTTGGCGACGAATATGTAGTGAGGGCCAGCCAACGAGAGCGTACAGGTCACAATGGTTGGTAGTATATGGGGCTTTGGTGACGAAACGGATGGCACTGTGATAGACTACATCCAATTTGCTGAGTAGAGTGTTGGAGTCAAATCAAGGATCGGTAGGATAGTCAGTTTTACAAGGGCATGTTTGGCAGCATGAGTGAAGGAGGCTTTGTTGCGAAATAGGAAGCTGATTCTAGATTTAACTTAGGATTGGAGATGCTTAATGTGAGTCTGGAAGGAGAGTTTACGGTCTAACCAGACACCTAGGTATTTGTAGTTGTCCACATATTCTAAGTCAGACCCGCCGAGAGTAGTGATTCTAGTCAGGCGGGCTGGTGCAAGCAGATTTTGATTGAAGAGCATGCATTTAGTTTTACTAGCGTTTAAGAGCAGTTGGAGGCTACTGAAGGAGTGTTGTATGGCATTGAAGGTTGTTTGGAGGTTTGTTAACACAGTGTCCAATGAAGGGCCAGATGTATTCAAAATGGTGTCGTCTGCATAGAGGTGGATCTGAGAGTCACCAGCAGCAAGAGCGACATCATTGATATACACAGAGAATAGAGTCGGTCCGAGAATTGAACCCTGTGGCACCCCCATAGAGACTGCCAGAAGTCCAGACAACCGGCCCTCCGATTTGACACATTGAACTCTATCTGAGAAGTAGTTGGTGAACCAGGCGAGGCAGTCATTTGAGAAACCAAGGCTATTTAGTCTGCCAATAAGAATGTGGTGATTGACAGAGTCGAAAGCCTTGGCCAGGTCGATGAAGACGGCTGCACAGTACTGTCTTTTATCGATCGCGGTTATAATATCGTTTAGGACCTTGAGCGTGGCTGAGGTAAACCCATGACCAGCTCGGAAACCAGATTGCATAGCGGAGAAGGTACGGTGGGATTCGAAAGGGTAGGTGATCTGTTTGTTAACTTGGCTTTCAAATACTTTCACCATTACCAATAACAGCAGAGGTTAGCATGTCTTGGCCTCTCACCATAACCAATAACAGGAGAGGTTAGCTTGTCTTGGCCTCTCACCATTACCAATAACAGGAGAGGTTAGCATGTCTTGGGGTATGATCTTTGACTATGTATAACTTTCTCACTCATCATTATTCATGATTAATTCAGGGTTATCCATAATCATGGTAGCATTCACATGAATGTAGACGTGTTTAGAAGCATATTACATTCTTATTAATAATAAAAGTGACTCCAAAATTACAAAATACATTATTTACCAATCTTTTCTATTGGGCACGAAATAATCTGAAACACAACAAAAACAAACTGCAAATGCATCCAGGAAGTTTGTAGAGTCATTGTGTGCTACGAATATCGGACCAAATACTAAACTTTATTTATTTACTCTTTACAACATTTTGATCCCTACTTTTTGAGAAAAATGTGTTTTACTTGTTAAACAAACAAATCTCTTTCTCTGAGCAATTGTTTTACTATAAAATAATATATATATATATATACAGTGGGGAGAACAAGTATTTGATACACTGCCGATTTTGCAGGTTTTCCTACTTACAAAGCATGTAGAGGTCTGTAATTTTTATCATAGGTACACTTCAACTATGAGAGACGGAATCTAAAACAAAAATCCAGAAAATCACATTGTATGATTTTTAAGTAATTAATTTGCATTTTATTGCATGACATTAGTATTTGATCTCCTACCAACCAGTAAGAATTCCGGCTCTCACAGACCTGTTAGTTTTTCTTTAAGAAGCCCTCCTGTTCTCCACTCATTACCTGTATTAACTGCACCTGTTTGAACTCGTTACCTGTATAAAAGACACCTGTCCACACACTCAATCAAACAGACTCCAACCTCTCCACAATGGCCAAGACCAGAGAGCTGTGTAAGGACATCAGGGATAAAATTGTAGACCTGCACAAGGCTGGGATGGGCTACAGGACAATAGGCAAGCAGCTTGGTGAGAAGGCAACAACTGTTAACAATTATTAGAAAATGGAAGAAGTTCAAGATGACGGTCAATCACCCTCGGTCTGGGGCTCCATGCAAGACGTCACCTCGTGGGGCATCAATGATCATGAGGAAGGTGAGGGATAGGCCCAGAACTACATGGCAGGACCTGGTCAATGACCTGAAGAGAGCTGGGACCACAGTCTCAAAGAAAACCATTAGTAACACACTACGCCATCATGGATTAAAATCCTGCAGCGCACGCAAGGTCCCCCTGCTCAAGCCAGCGCATGTCCAGGCAAGTCTGAAGTTTGCCAATGACAATCTGGATGATCCAGAGGAGGAATGGGAGAAGGTAATGTGATCTGATGAGACAAAAAAAAAGCTTTTTGGTCTAAACTCCACTCGCCGTGTTTGGAGGAATAAATTACAGCAGCGTGTTGTCCTGCCTTTATTTGACACTTTGGACCCTGATTTTTAAGAGTTGAAGAAGTGGAGGCTCCAAGATGGCAGCTTGAGCACACACTTCCTACAGAGCTCTGCATACCAACTTTTGAAAAGACAGTGAGAAGTGTATTATTTTGAACTACCAAATTAAGATTTTGCTTGCGAAAAACACCAGGTCATTGATGATTTAAGATTGTATTTTTCAAAATATCACAGCGCGCTGACAGAAAGAGAAACCTTATAGCCAACTCCTCAGCTAGCAATGCTCAGGCGTCATCCAATGTCGTTATACAGGAGGCAAAAACTTTGATTGACAACTGGCACAACCACAGTGCCTTGCAAAAGTATTCATCCCCCTTGGGGTTTTTCCTATTTTGTTGCATTACAAACTGTAATTTAAATAGATTTTTATTTGGATTTCATGTAATGGACATACATAAAACAATCCAAATTGGTGAAGTGAAATGAAAAAAATAACTTGTTTCAAAAAATTCTAAAAAATTAATGACGGAAAAGTGTTGCGTGCATATGTATTCACCCCCTTTGCTATGAAGCCCCTAAATAAGATCTGGTGCGACCAATTACCTTCAGAAGTCACATAATTAGTTAAATAAAGTCCACCTGTGTGCAATCTAAGTGTCACATGATCTGTCACATGATCTCAGTATATATACACCTGTTCTGAAAGACCCCAGAGTCTGCAACACCACTAAGCAAGAGGCACCACCAAGCAAGCGGCACCTTGAAGACCAAGGAGCTCTCCAAACAGGTCAGGGACAAAGTTGTGGAGATAGTACAACTTTCAACATCCCACATGGGCACCATGAAATCCATTATTAAAAAATTGAAATAATATGGCACCACAACAAACCTGCCAAGAGGCAACATAGAGACCAAAGATAACCCTGAAGGTGCTGCAAAGCTCCACAGTGGAGATTGGAGTATCAGTCCATAGGACCACTTTAAGCCGTACACCCCACAGAGCTGGGCTTTACGGAAGAGTGGCCAGAAAAAAGCCATTGCTTAAAAAAATAAATAAGCAAACACGTTTGGTCTTCGCCAAAAGGCATGTGGGAGACTCCCCAAACATATGGAAGAAGGTACTCTGGTCAGATGAGACTAAAATTGAGCTTTCTGGCCATCAAAGAAAACGCTATGTCTGGAGCAAACCCAATACCTCTCATCACCCCGAGAACACCATCCTCACAGTGAAGCATGGTTGTGGCAGCATCATGCTGTGGGGATGTTTTTCATCGGCAGGGACTGGGAAACTGGTCAGAATTGAAGGAATGTGGCTGGCGCTAAATACAGGGAAATTCTTGAGGGAAACCTGTTTCAGTCTTCCAGAGATCTGAGACTGGGACGGCGATTCACCTTCCAGCAGGACAATGACCCCAAGTATACTGCTAAAGCAACACTCGAGTGGTTTAAGGGGAAACATTTAAATGTCTTGGAACGGCCTAGTCAAAGCCCAGACCTCAATCCAATTGAGAATCTGTGGTATGACTTAAAGATAGCTGTACACCAGCGGAACCAATCCAACTTGAAGGAGCTGGAGCAGTTTTGCCTTGAAGAATGGGCAAAAACCCAGTGGCTAGATGTGCCAAGCTTATAGAGACATACCCCAAGAGACTTGCAGCTTTAATTGCTGCAAAAGTTGCCTCTACAAAGTATTGACTTTGGGGGGGGGTGAATAGTTATGCACGCTCAGGTTTTCTGTTTTTTTGTGTTATTTCTTATTTTTTCCTCAATAAGAAATATTTTGCATCTTCAAAAGTGGTAGGCATGTTGTGTAAATCAAAATGATACAAACCCCCAAATGAAAATCAGTTGACTTTGCATGCATGGAAATCAATGATGTCAAGAAGAAGGTCGCCCACATCGGAAAAGCGTGACGAAAAAGAGGAGGGGAAAAGATTGACTTGTGCCAAAGAAGAATCACAGAACTTCGAAAGCTACTTCAGACGGTGGAAATCTGACTGACTGTGTGAAGTTCCAGAGGCAGATGGGAAGAACGTGGGGCAACAGACCATCAAAGCCAAGCTGTCCTACCTGAGGAGAAGGCCAAGCTAGCAGATGTTGTCCACACTGTACATCGCCTCGGGCAGAGGTATCATTCTCAAGTTCACATCACAGATCTACAGGGACACCACTTGGAAAAGCAGCAAAGAGATCTTACCTTCCTACACAATAACAACCTGCGGTTTTACTGAAGACGTCTCGAAAGCAGACAGAGAAAGGAGAGAGAAACTGTGGCCAGCTGTGGAAAAAAGCACGAAAAGAGGGGAAAGCGGCTTACTTCATCGGATCTGAAATCAGCCTTTCTCCTTGAGGACTGTCATAGACAAATCAGCCTTCCTTCTTGAGGACTGTCATAGACAAATCAGCCTTCCTCCTTGAGGACTGTCATAGACATAGGCTACCTAGATAGTGAGCAGTTCTCACTCCCGGCTCTAAGGTTATTTAACTTCCGTTCTAACTGCAGAGGACTAACTGGAGTGTAATGGATATTTATTTATTTTTATATTAATTTTTTCTCACTTTTGCTATTTTTTCCCTGCAGTATAGGCAGTGAGCAAGCTCTTTGTTGTTTATTGGGCTGGCAGTTATCTTTGTTATGATTATGTTATGATTATGTTATGATTATGTTATGAATCCAACTTCAATTTTGAATTTCATCCCTCATTATCTTATTACATTATCTTTATTTATCATGATCACATTACATTATATTTTCTCCTGTTTTGGTGGCTTCAGTATGATGTTACTTTGTAACTATAACATTGATAAGATTCCTACAAAAATCATCTGCTCTTCATAGACAAGTATTCTTAGCGTGGTCATTAATCTATAAACATAATTTTTCTCCACGTAGGTATTTCATTTGGAAACAACGAGGATATTTTGTATAGAAAC
Organism: Coregonus lavaretus; assembly: GCF_964263955.1. NCBI lineage: Eukaryota > Metazoa > Chordata > Actinopteri > Salmoniformes > Salmonidae > Coregonus > Coregonus lavaretus. Next base: position 23,728 of record NW_028162827.1, read on the forward strand.
AAGTCTTTATTTTTTAAGAACTGGTTTAATAAATCATATCCTGCTGGTGAGTCAACTTTTTAATGCAGAAGGATTGTTACTCAATTATGAGGATAAAAAAAAAAAAAAATCTCGTTACAATTTCCCTGTTACACCTAGAGAGGGTCCAGACAGGGCTTGGTGCATTGTGGGAGGAAGGAGAGGGGAAGCATCGCGCCGAGGTCCAGACCAGACCAGGGGGGCAACGGGGAGGCAGAGAGGGAGGAAGGAGAGGGGAAGCATCGCGCCGAGGTCCAGACCAGACCAGGGGCGCAACGGGGAGGCAAAGAGGAAGAGGTCATCACGCCCGGATCCGGAGCCGCCTCCGAGGCTGAATGCCCACCCGGACCCTCCCCTAATGAATCAGGATGGTGCGGCCGGAGCCTAGAGAACTCTTGTTGGTTGGGTCAGGGTGTGAGTTCAGTTTGAGATCTATGTTATTGTATTTCTATGTTCGATTCTAGTATTTGTATTTCTATGTTTGGCCGGGCGTGATTCCCAATCAGAGGCAGCTGTCGCTCGTTGTCTCTGATTGGGGATCATACTTAGGCAGCCAGTTTTCCTGCCAGGGTTGTGGGATCTTGTTTGTGTTCTGGTTTGGCTTGTTGTGAGTATAGCCCATAGGACTTCACGTTACGTTGCTTTTGTTGTTTTGTCAAGTGTTTATCTTCGCTAATAAATATGTACGCATACCACGCTGCACCTTGGTCTGACCCGTCTCTCAACGATCTTGACACCATAGTATTTGATGCTATTCCATCTCTCATGTTGTTTGAAGGTGTAACCAGACTTCACCTTCTTGAACTACCCTCGCTTAATCCAGTTGACTCTCCAATAGGAAACATGTGTTTCTCCTTGCCCCCTCAGAACAACAGATCTATATGTGCATCATTTCAAAGGGATATTGTATCTATTCCTTGTGTCACAACTTACTGGAATACATTTGTCAATAATATCTGTTGGAAAAAGGTTCGGTTATTACCATCAAAATACCTGCTTGTTAACAAAGTCAAAGAGGTGTCTTTCAGAATGATCCGTAAGTATTACCCTGCAAATCATTTACCTGAAGAAACTCAAAAAAATACATTAACATTAACTGTACTTTTTGAGCATCCAGAAACAGTTTTGCATTTATTTTGGCACCATCTACATGTAAGGAAATGATGGCAAGATATTTATAGTTATATAATTGTTCATATTCTTGATGACTTTTGTGCTGCTCGGTTTCCTTTACTATAATAAGGATAGAGAAAAAAATCATTTTACCTCTTAAATGTAATGGTACTAATGGCAAAATGTCATATTCACACATGTAAATTCATTAATAAAAAAACCACTCTTCCATGTTTTCTATAAGGAGTTCGAGCAGTACATTAAGAACGTTCTACATTCTTCCAATAAGAAAGCTGTTAAAAAACAATCAATATGTCTGTATCTTTTAAGGTCTTTGTATAATCTGTAATTTGTTGTACCCCTAGCATATGTTATCGTTGTCTGTTTGTATGGAGAGTTGAAGGAAAGGTTGGACCCCAGCCTGAGATGGAGAGTTAAAGGAGAGGTTGGACCCCAGCCTGAGATGGAGAGTTGAAGGAGAGGTTGGACCCCAGCCTGAGATGGAGAGGTTGGACCCCAGCCTGAGATGGAGAGTTAAAGGAGGGGATGGACCCCAGCCTGAGATGGAGAGTTGAAGGAGGGGTTGGACCCCAGCCTGAGATGGAGAGGTTGGACCCCAGCCTGAGATGGAGAGGTTGGACCCCAGCCTGAGATGGAGAGTTGAAGGAGAGGCTGGACCCCAGCCTGAGATGGAGAGGTTGGACCCCAGCCTGAGATGGAGAGGTTGGACCCCAGCCTGAGATGGAGAGGTTGGACCCCAGCCTGAGATGGAGAGGTTGGACCCCAGCCTGAGATGGAGAGTTGAAGGAGAGGTTGGACCCCAGCCTGAGATGGAGAGTTAAAGGAGAGGTTGGACCCCAGCCTGAGATGGAGAGTTAAAGGAGAGGTTGGACCCCAGCCTGAGATGGAGAGTTAAAGGAGAGGTTGGACCCCAGCCTGAGATGGAGAGTTAAAGGAGAGGTTGGACCCCAGCCTGAGATGGAGAGGTTGGACCCCAGCCTGAGATGGAGAGGTTGGACCCCAGCCTGAGATGGAGAGGTTGGACCCCAGCCTGAGATGGAGAGGTTGGACCCCAGCCTGAGATGGAGAGGTTGGACCCCAGCCTGAGATGGAGAGTTAAAGGAGGGGTTGGACCCCAGCCTGAGATGGAGAGTTAAAGGAGAGGTTGGACCCCAGCCTGAGATGGAGAGGTTGGACCCCAGCCTGAGATGGAGAGGTTGGACCCCAGCCTGAGATGGAGAGGTTGGACCCCAGCCTGAGATGGAGAGGTTGGACCCCAGCCTGAGATGGAGAGGTTGGACCCCAGCCTGAGATGGAGAGTTAAAGGAGGGGTTGGACCCCAGCCTGAGATGGAGAGTTAAAGGAGAGGTTGGACCCCAGCCTGAGATGGAGAGGTTGGACCCCAGCCTGAGATGGAGAGGTTGGACCCCAGCCTGAGATGGAGAGTTGAAGGAGAGGTTGGACCCCAGCCTGAGATGGAGAGTTAAAGGAGAGGTTGGACCCCAGCCTGAGATGGAGAGTTGAAGGAGAGGTTGGACCCCAGCCTGAGATGGAGAGGTTGGACCCCAGCCTGAGATGGAGAGGTTGGACCCCAGCCTGAGATGGAGAGGTTGGACCCCAGCCTGAGATGGAGAGTTAAAGGAGAGGTTGGACCCCAGCCTGAGATGGAGAGGTTGGACCCCAGCCTGAGATGGAGAGTTAAAGGAGGGGTTGGACCCCAGCCTGAGATGGAGAGGTTGGACCCCAGCCTGAGATGGAGAGTTAAAGGAGAGGTTGGACCCCAGCCTGAGATGGAGAGTTGAAGGAGAGGTTGGACCCCAGCCTGAGATGGAGAGGTTGGACCCCAGCCTGAGATGGAGCGTTAAAGGAGAGGTTGGACCCCAGCCTGAGATGGAGAGGTTGGACCCCAGCCTGAGATGGAGAGGTTGGACCCCAGCCTGAGATGGAGAGTTAAAGGAGAGGTTGGACCCCAGCCTGAGATGGAGAGGTTGGACCCCAGCCTGAGATGGAGAGGTTGGACCCCAGCCTGAGATGGAGAGGTTGGACCCCAGCCTGAGATGGAGAGTTAAAGGAGAGGTTGGACCCCAGCCTGAGATGGAGAGGTTGGACCCCAGCCTGAGATGGAGAATTAAAGGAGAGGTTGGACCCCAGCCTGAGATGGAGAGGTTGGACCTCAGCATGAGATGGAGAGGTTGGACCCCAGCCTGAGATGGAGAGTTAAAGGAGAGGTTGGACCCCAGCCTGAGATGGAGAGTTAAAGGAGAGGTTGGACCCCAGCCTGAGATGGAGAGGTTGGACCCCAGCCTGAGATGGAGAGTTAAAGGAGAGGTTGGACCCCAGCCTGAGATGGAGAGGTTGGACCCCAGCCTGAGATGGAGAGGTTGGACCCCAGCCTGAGATGGAGAGGTTGGACCCCAGCCTGAGATGGAGAGTTAAAGGAGAGGTTGGACCCCAGCCTGAGATGGAGAGGTTGGACCCCAGCCTGAGATGGAGAGGTTGGACCCCAGCCTGAGATGGAGAGGTTGGACCCCAGCCTGAGATGGAGAGGTTGGACCCCAGCCTGAGATGGAGAGGTTGGACCCCAGCCTGAGATGGAGAGTTAAAGGAGAGGTTGGACCCCAGCCTGAGATGGAGAGTTAAAGGAGAGGTTGGACCCCAGCCTGAGATGGAGAGTTAAAGGAGAGGTTGGACCCCAGCCTGAGATGGAGAGGTTGGACCCCAGCCTGAGATGGAGAGTTAAAGGAGAGGTTGGACCCCAGCCTGAGATGGAGAGTTAAAGGAGAGGTTGGACCCCAGCCTGAGATGGAGAGTTAAAGGAGAGGTTGGACCCCAGCCTGAGATGGAGAGTTAAAGGAGAGGTTGGACCCCAGCCTGAGATGGAGAGGTTGGACCCCAGCCTGAGATGGAGAGTTAAAGGAGAGGTTGGACCCCAGCCTGAGATGGAGAGTTAAAGGAGAGGTTGGACCCCAGCCTGAGATGGAGAGTTAAAGGAGAGGTTGGACCCCAGCCTGAGATGGAGAGTTGAAGGAGAGGTTGGACCCCAGCCTGAGATGGAGAGTTAAAGGAGAGGTTGGACCCCAGCCTGAGATGGAGAGTTAAAGGAGGGGTTGGACCCCAGCCTGAGATGGAGAGGTTGGACCCCAGCCTGAGATGGAGAGGTTGGACCCCAGCCTGAGATGGAGAGGTTGGACCCCAGCCTGAGATGGAGAGTTGAAGGAGAGGTTGGAAATCTGCTGGACAGATGTTTTGGTCTGTCAGTCTTTTTCCCAACAGACACGCCTTACTCTTCACTAATGTGTGTGTCTGTGTGTGTGTATGTGTGTGTATGTGTCCGTGTGTACAACTCCATTATGTCCAAAATCCACTGACCATTACTCATCTAGTTACCACACAGCTACCACAATACACACACTACACACTACACACACTACACACTATACACTATACACACTACACACAATACACACACTACACACAATACACACACTACACACACTACACACTACACACACTACACACTACACACTATACACACTACACACACTACACACAATACACACACTACACACACACTACACACTATACACACTACACACTATACACTACACACTACACACACTACACACTATACACTATACACTATACACTATACACACTACACACAATACACACACTACACACTACACACACTACACACTATACACTATACACACCACACACTACACACAATACACACACTACACACACTATACACACACTACACACTACACACACTAAACACTATACACACTACACACTATACACAATACACACAATACACACTACACACTATACACTACACACTATACACAATACACATACTACACACTACACACAATACACACTACACATACATTCTCTTCCCAATATTCCCACTAGTTGAATGACGCCGGGAAATTCCAATCTGGTTCCCACAACGTGTAGCAACCAAGGACATAGCAGAGGGCTTCATGTGTGGAAGACAATGTGTGTGCAAGGGACTTCTGAACTGTGTGACTCAAGCCTATTGTATTACGGTAAAGAGAGCCGTTAGAGACAACGTTAGCCATATGCTACGCTAACGTTGCGCTAATCAACGTCGAACACGTCACAGCTGCCAGTGCCAGGAACCGTTTGTAACGGGTCACAGCTGCCAGTAAATGGTGTTGACTGGATGTAACCGGGGATAACCCGGGGGTCGACTTTGAGAGGAACAGAGAAAACCGGAAAACCGAAATGAAGACAGAACGTTAATTTAATGACAGGCAGAAGTGAAGCTGGCACCGCGAACATAAAACACAATCACTTGCTCAGGAAGATGGAACGAGAGAAAGAGAGAAGAGACAGAGAGAGAGAGAGAGAGAGAGAGAGAGAGAGAGAGAGAGAGAGAGAGAGAGAGAGAGAGAGACACGAGAGAGAGAGAGAGAGAGAGAGAGAGAGAGAGAGAGAGAGAGAGAGAGAGAGAGAGAGAGAGAGAGACAGAGACAGAGACAGAGACAGAGACAGAGAGAGAGAGAGAGAGAGATACAAAGGAAAAGAGAGAGCAGGAGAGTGGGAAAAGAAAGAGAGAAGAGAGAGAGAAATTAAATCATACTCTGTTTTCTATTCATCCTTTCTTTCTCTGAAAGGTCTTCTAATACAACACAGTGAAGGGTCTGCCAATACAGCTCAGTGAAGTGTATTTTAATACAACACAGTGAAGGGTCTGCCAATACAGCTCAGTGAAGTGTATTTTAATACAACACAGTGAAGGGTCTGCTAATAAAACACAGTGACAACGGACGTGTATTCATCCGACCTGATGAGACTAACATGCGCCGAATACAACAGGTGTTGACCTTACCTTGAAACGCTTACTTACAAGCCCTTAACCAATAAGGCAGTTCAAGTTCAAGAAATAGAGTTAAGAAAATATTTTCTAAATAAACTAAATTTAAAAAACTAAAGTGAATGTAAGTGTGACCAAGCGGTTCTACATCCCAAATGCCTAAACCCTTTACATAGAGCTCTGGTCAACAGTAGTGCGCTATGCAGGGAATAGGCTAGTGTTGGGACCGCATCCTGATCCGTATTCCCCAGCACGTTTCTTTGCAACATCCCAACTGTGTGTGTGTGTGTGTGTGTGTGTGTGTGTGTGTGTGTGTGTGTGTGTGTGAGTGTGTGTGTGTGTGTGTGTGTGTGTGTGACTCAGAGGAAAGCAGGGTAGCTCTCTCATCGACGTGTGTGTGAGTGTGTGTGTGTGTGTGTGTGTGTGTGTGTGTGTGTGTGTGTGTGTGTGTGTGTGTGTGTGTGTGTGTGTGTGTGTCTGTGTGTGTGTGTGTGTGTGAGTGTGTGTGTGTGTGTGTGTGTGTGTGAGTGTGTGTGAGTGTGTGCGTGTCTGTGTGTGTGTGTGTGTGTGTGTGTGTGTGTGTGTGTGTTGACAGTTGCTGCCAAGGACATTTCTGTTTTTCTACTCATCCTCTCTGAAGGTCAGGAAAAGGTTTACCGTCTATCTGACACCAGATGCACTCTAGCAGTTTCCTTTTCTGTCTTTCTTTCTGTCTTCTTTCTTTCTTTCTTTCTTTCTTTCTTTCTTTCTTTCTTTCTTTCTTTCTTTCTTTCTTTCTTTCTTTCTTTCTTTCTTTCTTTCTTTCTTTCTTTCTTTCTTTCTCATCGTTCCTCAGGGGATCAAATAGCAGGTGATACAGACAACAACCTGATCCACTTCAGTATTTGACGTTTTGTCCATCCAGGTCCCAAGGACGTCTGGAGATGCCTTCGATATCGTCCGCTAGGGGCAACGTGAGCACCTATTACCGTCTAGTAAGCAGGCGGCTTGCTAGGCCGTTGTGGACAGAGGAAGGGCTTAAATCACAGGTTTAATCCCAGTGCTAGGCACCTGTTTTTATTTAGTCTCTTTTAACCCCAAACCTTAACCCCAAACCTTAACTAGTCGGAAGTAATGCCTAAACATAACCGTCCATTTTTAACCTTATCCCAATTTATGCCTAAACTTAAAGGTCCAAAGCAGCCGTTTTTATCTCAATATCAAACCATTTCTGGAGAACAATTAAGTACCTTACTGTGATTGTTTTCAATTAAAATGGTCAAAAAGAAACAAAAATAGATTCTTAGTGAAGAGCAATTTCTCAAGCAAGAATGTATCTAGGACTGTCTGGGAGTGGACTGAGTGGGGAGGGGGAAACTGGAAACTAGCTGTTATTGGCAGAGAGGTTTGGAACTATATTTCTTATTGGTCTATTAACTAATTTGGTGATGTCACCAGGCAGGACAAAATTCCATCCCACCAAAACAGGCAGAAGTTTCAGGCGGCCTTTTCAAACAGCTCTTACACTAAAAGGGCATTATCATAATTTTCACAATTTCACAGTATTATTCCAACGTCATAGTATGGAAAAATATATTTTTTTAAACACAGGAAAATCACGTTTTTGACTGCACTCGGCTTTTAACCTTCAAAATTCGAAATGTACCCCCTTCTACAAGCCCCCCCCATTCATAATGTCTTCTTCTAAATATTTAACTCTAAATGTGTGTGTGTGTGTGTGTGCATGTGCTTGTGCGTGCATCAGTGTATGTGTGTGTGTGTGTATTTACCTCTAAATGTTTACAGTGTACACTCTGTAGCCAAACAGAGGGAACTTCCATTATGGTTCAACAGTCACTCCAGTGGCATTACTCCTCACTGATTTCCTATGGGAGAGCGGTAAACATGCTTAATGTCTAAAGCCAAAATGGCCTAATTTACCGCATGGTGATGTCACCAGGCAGAAGAAAATTCCATCCCACCAAAACAGGCAGAAATTTCAGGCAGTCTTTTCAAACAGCTATTACACTAAAAGGGCATTATCATCATTTACACTATTTCACAGTATTATTCCAACCTCATAGTGTGGAAATCAAACACAGGAAAATCACATTTTTGACTGCACTGGGCCTTTAATAGCTCTCCTGAACGGTTACCTGCAGACATTTCTTTAAAGCTGAAAATATATATAAAACACAGGAAAATCACATTTTTACTCCTTTTTTTTTACCCCCAACCCCCTCCAGCATTCCAGACCCTATAAAAGCTACCATTGCAACACCTTGGCCACTACATCCCATAAAACCTGTGTGACCATTTCCTGTTGCCAGTCCAACCACCTGATGAATCAGACCTGACTAACAGTTGGCAGAGTTCCCCCTAATGATTCAGACATCACTAACAGACAACAAAGCTTTATAATGAGATTGACCTCAAGTCAAAATGTGATTTCATCTCACTCAAATGCACAACCCGGTCACTGTGTGAAGAATCTGAATGAGTCAGACCTGACTAGCAACATCAAAGAGAAACACATGGTTTTATATAATGAGATGAGACTTCAAGTTCAACATCTAGTTCATCATTTCAACTAACTCATATCATTTTTTAAAAACGGTTTGCCGAGAGACAGAGAGAGACAGAGAGAGCGAGAGAGACAGAGAGAGAGAGAGAGAGAGACAGAGACAGAGAGAGAGAGAGAGAGAGAGAGAGAGAGAGAGAGAGAGAGAGAGAGAGAGAGAGAGAGAGAGAGAGAGACAGAGAGAGACAGAGAGAGAGAGAGAGAGAGAGAGAGAGAGAGAGAGAGAGAGACAGAGA
>NW_028162827.1:37500-95896 GCF_964263955.1 Coregonus lavaretus
CCTGACCCAGTACGGAGACATGATGCTGTGGCTGAGTAATGCACTTATTTGTATATTTTTGTACTTTATTTTTACATGGGCTTACTGTACACAAGTGGCAAACGCATAAGATTTCTGTTTGTTTTTACAAGTGCTACATGTAAATGCACAAGATTTCTGTTTTGTCTTTTTGTACAAGCGCTAAATGCACAGGTTTTTTTTGTTTTGCAACATGCATTTAGCCTACAGTGAACAATAAACATTTATTTATCCAGCTTCATGTCCTGAGCATTGTGTTTTCTATTTTTCTACGTAGTGTTTAGTGACTGTTCAGTAGTGTTTTTAATTTTGATTGACTCGGGGCACGATTTGACAACATAGTTCAGTTTTGAGCACAGATTGAACTGTTTTGAGGTGAAAGTTTGGTTTTGCAAGAAGAGTCTGAGGTTTTGTGAATGTAGCTTGAAAATTGGGTTTTGTGTTCACAGTTAAGAGAAAAGGAGAGCAGCTTTCAAGAAATGTGCCTTAGCAATCGAGAAAAACTGTAAATAAAGGACAGACCCGTCCAAATCTCAACAAATGAAATCTCCCTGAAATGCATATAAAATTGACATTGCCCTCCCTCTCCCTCTCTCTCTCTCTCTCTCTCTCTCTCTCTCTCTCTCTCTCCCTCTCTCTTTCTCTCTCTCTCTCTATTAACACATCTTGACTGGCTGCATCACCGCTTGATATGGCATCTGCCTGGCATCCGACCGCAAGGTGCTACCTTTGCTGCTATAACAGCCTCCACTCTTCTGGGAAGGCTTTCCACTAGATGTTTGAACATTGCTGCGGGGACTTGTTCCATTCAGCCACGAGAGCATTAGTGAGGTCGGGCACTGATGTTGGGCGATTAGGCCTGGCTCGCAGTCAGCATTCTAATTCATCCCAATGGTGTTCGATGGGGTTAAGGTTAGGGCTCTGTGAATGCCAGTCAAGTTCTTCCACACCGATCTTGACAAACCATTTCTGTATGAACCTGGTTTTGTGCACGGGGGCATTGTCATGCTGAAACAGGAAAGGGCCTTCCCCAAACTGTTGCTACAATGCTGGAAGCACAGAATCGTCTAGAATGTAATTGTATGCTGTAGCGTTAAGATTTCCCTTCACTGGAACTAAGGGGCCTAGCCAGAACCATGAAAAACAGCCACACACCATTATTCCTCCTCCATCTAACGTTACAGTTGGCACTATGCATTGGGGCAGGTAGCGTTCTCCTGGCATCCGCCAAATCCAGATTTGTCCGTCAGACTTCCAGATGGTGAAGCGTGATTCATCACTCCAGAGAACGCATTTCCACTGCTCCAGAGTCCAATGGCGGCGAGCTTTACACCACTCCAGCCGATGCTTAGCATTGCGCATGGTGATCTTAGGCTTGTGAGCGGCTGCTCGGCCATGGAAACCCATTTCATGAAGATCCCAATGAAGAGTTCTTGTGCTGACGTTGCTTCCAGAGGTAGTTTGGAACTCGGTAGTGAGTGTTGCAACCGAGGACATACGATTTTTACTCGCTACTTGCTTCAGCACTCGGCGGTCCCGTTCTTTGAGCTTGTGTGGCCTACCACTTCGCGGATGAGCCGTTGTTGCTCCTAGACGTTTCTACTTCACAATAACAGCACTTACAGTTGGACCGGGGCAGCTCTACCAGGGCAGTCATTTGACGAACTGACTTGTTGGAAAGGTGGCATCCTATGACGGTGCCATATTGAAAAGCTCTTCAGTAAGGCCATTCTACTGCCAATGTTTGTCTATGGAGATTGCATGGCTGTGTGCTCAATTTCATAAACCTGTCAACAACAGGTGTAGCTGAAGGGGTGTCCACATACTTTTGTATATATAGTGTATCTACCTCAATTACCTCATACCCATCGACTTAGTACTGGTATCGTTAATTGTTGTGTATTAATCCCTTGTGTTATTAATCTTCTGTTATTTCTCCGTTTTTGGGAAGGGCCGTAAGTAAGCATTTTCACTGTTAGTCCACACCTGTTGTTTATGAAGCATGTGACAAATACAATTTAATTTGATTTGACACACACACACACACACACACCATTGCTAGTCTGGAGAAATCATAAGAACTGTCTGATGATAAAAACGGTTCAGACTGGGGCTATGAGTCACTGAACTTCATACCTTGGAGTTGTGTACAGTAGGATTTTATATATACAAAGACAAACCAATTGATTAAATATATATATATATATACAATATACGTATGCATACAGTAAGTAAACGATAGCTGAAGTCAGTATTATACTGTATCAAATATTCTAATATTATTTAAAAAGTTTGGCCAGCAAGTAAAGCATTTCACACACGTCGTCAACATTTTCCCATCTGTAACCTGTGTGTGTGTGTGTGTGTGAGTTTCCTCTACCACAGTGCACATACGTTCACCCTTCTCTCCTGTTCAGTGTGTAAAGGAAGATCCACCTGACCCCCCCCATTCCCCTCTCATCTATCCCCAACTAGAGCACCTCTCCTGGGGCACGGTTTACTGGGAGGTGGGCCCCCCTGGATGTCCTAATGGAAGTCTGGTCTGTCAAAGAAGAAGAAGAGCACAGAACACACAGAAGAGAGAATGACTTCACTCTCTCCCTCCTCTTCTTCTTTTTCTCATTCCCTCTGTCTGTCTCTTGGGGACCGAGGAAGCTCTCTTTCAGTGATGAGGAGATGAGGGAGTTTCATTTACCCAACCAGGACAAAGAGAAAGAAAGAGACCTAGAAAGAAGGTATAGATCAGACACTCTGTTCAATTCATACAAACTGGAGCATTTCACATCTGGTTAGAAATAAATAGGGAAATTATCTCTACAGAGAATCCCCATACTTTAATGACGACAGCTTCTCCATCATAGAGGGGGAGAGCAATCATTTCCAGGCCCATGGACATGTACTAGTCTGTGGCGATCTAAACGCCAGAACTGGACAAGAACCTGACATTCTCAGCACACAGGGGGACAAACACCTACCTGGAGGTGACAGCATTCCCTCCCCCATATGCCCCCCTAGGCACAACTACGACAACATAACCAACAAAAACGTATCACAACTCCTGCAGCTCTGTCACACACCGGGTATGTACACACTCAATGGTAGGCTTCGAGGGGACTCCTGCGGTAGGTACACCAATAGCTCATCTCTTGCAGTAGACAGCGGCCTTGAGGCTTGCCATGGTACAAGCTCTGATTCTATGTCTCTGACTTTTTTCTGTTATTCGTAAAGTCTACTCGTTTACACAAATATAGTCGTTTGGAACTACTAAACATCGGGGAGAAATCTTATAGAGTCTTTGCTCCACCAACATCTTTCTTTTACCTGTGGAATTACAGACATACCTGGGCAGTCACAGCCTTCAGGTGTGAACACAACTGGACATGGAAGGCGAGCCGGCATACTCTCCAGGTTCAGGAGACGGCCCTACCGCCCCCCTCTGCCTGCCTTGCTACTATCAAATGTCCGATCACTCAGGAATAAAATGGATGAACTCCTGCTTTTGATCTGAACTAAGAGAGATGATGAGGAATGCTCCGCCATCTGCCTGACCGAAACATGGCTGGACCAATCTGTTCCAGACTCGGCCGTATCGCCCCCGGATTTTCCCATCCACTGAGCCGACAGGTCAATCAAGTTGTCTCTAAAATCAAGAGGTGGTGGTATCTGCTTCATGATTAATCGGCGCTGGTGAACCAACTCCACAGTACGACATCAATCATGAGGTGTTGGTATCTGCTTCATGATTAATCGGCGCTGGTGAACCAACTCCACAGTACGACATCAATCATGAGGTGGTGGTATCTGCTTCATGATTAATCGGCGCTGGTGAACCAACTCCACAGTACTACATCAGATCATGCTCCCCCGACCTCGAATTCCTAACTATAAATTGCAGACCATTCTATCTCCCAAAGGAATTTGTGTCACCGGTGTTTACATCCCACCGCAAGCTAACGCCAGCAATGCCATTGGTGAACTAGCACATCACATTTCCACAGTGGAAAGATCTCACCCCGACGCCAACAACAATTGTACTTGTGATTGAGATTTTAAGCACTCCAATCTTTCCCACGAGTTACATAACTACGAACAACTGGTGGCATGCCCCACAAGAGAAGATACCATTCTGGATCACTGCTAACAGTTCAATCTCATCTGCTTACTGTGCATTCCCCAGAGCTCCGCTGGGTAAATCTGACCATGCGACGCTGCTCCTCATTCTAACATATAAACAAAAGCTAAAAAAACGATTCAACCAAAGTCCAAAAACGGATCAAATATGGTCCACAGATGCTGTCGGGACTCTGAAAGTCTGTTTTTGAATGTACGATTTCGGATACTTTTCAGAGCCTCATGAACCACACTCGATGAGTACACAGACTCTGTGACATCATACATCCGGTTCTGTGTAGAGACGTGCTCGTGTGTCCCCACAAAAACCGTGATGTCACATGGCAACAGAAAGCCCTGGTTCTCAAAAGAACTAGCTGTACTACGTACGGTAAATAACTAGCTTTACTACGTACGGTAAATAACTAGCTTTACTACGTACGGTAAATAACTAGCTGTACTACGTAGTGTCACGGATCCCCTCGGTGCTGCTGCTCATTCAGTGGGGAGAACAAGTATTTGATACACTGCCGATTTTGCAGGTTTTCCTACTTACAAAGCATGTAGAGGTCTGTGATTTTTTATCATAGGTACACTTCGACTGTGAGAGATGGAATCTAAAACAAAAATCCAGAAAATCACATTGTATGATTTTTAAGTAATTGATTTTCATTTTATTCCATGACATAAGTATTTGATACATCAGAAAAGCAGAACTTAATATTTGGTACAGAAACCTTTGTTTGCAATTACAGAGATCATATGTTTCCTGTAGGTCTTGACCAGGTTTGCACACACTGCAGCAGGGATTTTGGCCCACTCCTCCATACAGACCTTCTCCAGATCCTTCAGGTTTCGGGGCTGTCGCTGGGCAATACGGACTTTCAGCTCCCTCCAAAGATTTCCTATTGGGTTCAGGTCTGGAGACTGGCTAGGCCACTCCAGGACCTTGAGATGCTTCTTACGGAGTCACTCCTTAGTTGCCCTGGCTGTGTGTTTCAGGTCGTTGTCATGCTGGAAGACCCAGCCACGACCCATCTTCAATGCTCTTACTGAGGGAAGGAGGTTGTTGGCCAAGATCTCGCGATACATGGCCCCATCCATCCTCCCCTCAATACGGTGCAGTCGTCCTGTCCCCTTTGCAGAAAAGCATCCCCAAAGAATGATGTTTCCACCTCCATGCTTCACGGTTGGGATGGTGTTCTTGGGGTTGTACTCATCCTTCTTCTTCCTCCAAACACGGCGAGTTGAGTTTATTTTTGTCTCATCAGACCACATGATCTTCTCCCATTCCTCCTCTGGATCATCCAGATGGTCAATGGCAAACGTCAGACGGGCCTGGACATGCGCTGGCTTGAGCAGGGGGACCTTGCGCAGCTGCAGGATTTTAATCCATGACGGCGTAGTGTGTTACTAATGGTTCTTTGAGACTGTGGTCCCAGCTCTCTTCAGGTCATTGACCAGGTCCTGCCGTGTAGTTCTGGGCTGATCCCTCACCTTCCTCATGATCATTGATGCCCCACGAGGTGAGATCTTGCATGGAACCCCAGACCGAGGGTGATTGACCGTCATCTTGAACTTCTTCCATTTTCTAATAATTGCGCCAACAGTTGTTGCCTTCTCACCAAGCTGCTTGCCTATTGTCCTGTAGCCCATCCCAGCCTTGTGCAGGTCTACAATTGTATCCCTGATGTCCTTACACAGCTCTCTGGTCTTGGCCATTGTGGAGAGGTTGGAGTCTGTTTGATTGAGTGTGTGGACAGGTGTCTTTTATACAGGTAACGAGTTCAAACAGGTGCAGTTAATACAGGTAATGAGTGGAGAACAGGAGGGCTTCTTAAAGAAAAACTAACAGGTCTGTGAGAGCCGGAATTCTTACTGGTTGGTAGGAGATCAAATACTTATGTCATGCAATAAAATGCAAATTAATTACTTAAAAATCATACAAAGTGATTTTCTAGATTTTGTTTTAGATTCCGTCTCTCACGGTGGAAGTGTACCTATGATAAAAATTACAGACCTCTACATGCTTTGTAAGTAGGAAAACCTGCAAAATCGGCAGTGTATCAAATACTTGTTCTCCCCACTGTATGTGCCCTCTGTTCCCCATTGTCCTTGTCGATTATTGTCCCACGTCCGTTGGTCTCGTGAGTACCGTGTATTGTTGTAATGAATACTCAGGGAGAAAAAGGTTTGGATTCACGCGCAGGGCGTGGCAGGTGTTTATTTCACCTTCGCAGAAGGCAACAATCGTGGTCACAGGCAGGCAATGGTCATACACAGGTAGGCAAACAGGCAGGAGAATCAAAAACTGGGACTGAAGGCTATAACTGGTTCTCACAAACGAACTAGGAAAATGCTTAGTAGAGTCAAAACGAACAATACCTCACAAGGCACAAACCGAATGAACTGAACTAAATAAGGAGCTGATGAGACCAGGGCTACGTTCAAGAACACAAAGAAACAGGGCTACGTTCAAGAACACAAAGAAACAGGGCTACGTTCAAGAACACAAAGAAACAGGGCTACGTTCAAGAACACAAAGAAACAGGGCTACGTTCAAGAACACAAAGAAACAGGGCTATGTACAAGAACACAAAGAAACAGGGCTACGTTCAAGAACACAAAGAAACAGGGCTACGTTCAAGAACACAAAGAAACAGGGCTACGTTCAAGAACACAAAGAAACAGGGCTACGTACAAGAACACAAAGAAACAGGGCTACGTACAAGAACACAAAGAAACAGGGCTACGTTCAAGAAAACAAAGAAACAAGGCTACGTTCAAGAACACAAAGAAACAGGGCTACGTACAAGAACACAAAGAAACAGGGCTACGTTCAAGAACACAAAGAAACAGGGCTACGTTCAAGAACAGAAAGAAACAGGGCTACATTCAAGAACACAAATAAACAGGGCTATGTTCAAGAACACAAGGTTGAATAAGAAAATAAATACAGAACCTTACAATTGTACCCTTGTTGTTTACGGGTCTCATCCCGTGTATTGTGTAGAGGTTACACCTCACTCTTTGTTTGGGTTACATCCCCTTTGCATATCTGTACGTGTTTCTGTTGGGTGGAGTAAATAAAACCCCTAATACGTATTCCTGCGCCTGTCTTCAAATCATTATACAACGTGACATGTAGGGAAAACAATTAGCATTACTACGTAGGGAAAATAATTAGCTTCACTACGTAGGGAAGATAATTAGCTTCACGACGTAGGGAAAATAATTAGCTTCACTACGTAGGGAAAATAATTAGCTTCGCTACGTAGGGAAAATAATTAGCTTCACTACGTAGGGAAAATAATTAGCTTCACTACGTAGGGAAGATAATTAGCTTTACGATGTAGGGAAAATAATTAGCTTTACTACGTAGGGAAAAGTAATTTGCTTTACTATGTAGGGAAGATAATTAGCTTCATGACGTAGGGAAAATAACTCTGCCTACATCAGTGGAGACAAATCAGCCCAATACGAACTGCGCTCTGCAATACAGAAGGCCAAAACAAACCATACCAAAAAACTGGAAGCACAATTCACTGACTCCAGATCAGTATGGAAAAGCTTACAGGAGATACAAATAAATAAAGAGGAGCCTGACCTCCCAGACAAGCTCAATTAGTTTTCTGTACGGTTTGAGGAAACAAGCACACAGACACTCAACCCCCCACTTCACGTACACCCTCCCCACCATTCACCATAAAGGAGGAGGAGGTGAGAACTGTTTTCAAAAAGCTAAACATAAGGAAAGCCGAAGGGCCGGATCAACTTGCCCCAGCTGTACTCTACCACTGTGTGGATCAACTTGCCCCAGCTGTACTCCACCACTGTGTGGATCAACTTGCCCCAGCTGTACTCCTCCACTGTGTGGATCAACTTGCCCCAGCTGTACTCCACCACTGTGTGGATCAACTTGCCCCAGCTGTACTCCACCACTGTGTGGATCAACATGCACCAGTTGTACTCTACCACTGTGCTGAACAACTGGCTCCATTTCCTTATGCTAGTGTTTAGTAAACAGTGCTTCAAAGTGTCCACCATCAATCACCCAAAACAACCTGCCTGAACCACTTCAGACCCATCACCGTGACTTCTGTGGACATGAAAGCATTTGAACGTCTAGTCCTGGCCTAATTAAAATCATCCCCATTGATGGACCTACAGGGCTAACAGGTCCGTTGAAGATACTGTCCACCACACATTGCAACACCTGGAGACACCTAAGACCTACGCATCTTGTTCATATACTTTAGCTTGGCCTTCAATATCATCAATCCCCGCATCTTGTTCATATACTTTAGCTTGGCCTTCAATATCATCAATCCCCACATCTTGTTCATATACTTTAGCTTGGCCTTCAATATCATCAATCCCCGCATCTTGTTCATATACTTTAGCTTGGCCTTCAATATCATCAATCCCCGCATCTTGATCATATACTTTAGCTTGGCCTTCAATAACATCAATCCCAGCATCTTGTTCATATACTTTAGCTTGGCCTTCAATAACATCAATCCCCGCATCTTGATCATATACTTTAGCTTGGCCTTCAATAACATCAATCCCCGCATCTTGATCATATACTTTATGCTTGGCCTTCAATAACATCAATCCCCACATCTTGATCATATACTTTAGCTTGGCCTTCAATAACATCAATCCCCACATCTTGATCATATACTTTAGCTTGGCCTTCAATAACATCAATCCCCACATCTTGATCATATACTTTAGCTTGGCCTTCAATAACATCAATCCCCGCATCTTGATCATATACTTTAGCTTGGCCTTCAATAACATCAATCCCCACATCTTGATCATATACTTTAGCTTGGCCTTCAATAACATCAATCCCCACATCTTGATCATATACTTTAGCTTGGCCTTCAATAACATCAATCCCCGCATCTTGATCATATACTTTAGCTTGGCCTTCAATAACATCAATCCCCACATCTTGATCATATACTTTAGCTTGGCCTTCAATAACATCTAAGCTGCAGGACATGAACATCAGCTATGTGCCACTGGGTACGATACCTCCTGAGGAACAGAACAGGACCGTAAAGGTAAACAATCTGCCATCTCGCCCTCTGACCCCCAGTACTGATGCACCACAGGGCTGTGTGCTGTCCCCCCCTGGCTCTTCTCCTTCTTCACAAACCAGTCTACATCTCAGGAGAACTCAGTTAAGGTCTTTTAGATGTGCTGACGACACCAGCATAGTCGGCCTCATCGCACACGACGATGAAACACAGCATCGCCGTGAAGTGGCTCGGGCGGTGACGTGGTTTAAGGACAACGACCTCAAAAACCACAGAGACTACAGGAGAAGAAAGAACCCCAAGGCCCCCGTCATATTCACTGACGTCATAATCAGTGACGTCATAATCAGTGACGTCCTAATCAGTGACGTCCTAATCAGTGACGTCATAATCAGTGACGTCATAATCACTGACGTCATAATCACTGACGTCATAATCAGTGACGTCATAATCACTGATGTCATAATCAGTGACGTCATAATCACTGACGTCATAATCTGTGACGTCATAATCACTGATGTCATAATCACTGACCAACCAACAACCCTGACAGATTCTTGCAAATTTCTTGGCACTTACATCAGCGTCTCATCGAAATGGGAGATCAACTCCAACCACATCATCCAGAAGGCCCAGAAGACACTGTACTTTCTAAGGCAACTGAAAAAGTACAGGGTCAAACAACAGCTGCTGGTTCAGTTTTACACAACCATAATACACAGCATTTTCACATCATCATCCATTACAGTTTGGTATGGGAACACGGACAGTCTCACTAAGAAGACACTAGAGAGGGTTGTGTCGAAAGCCTCAAAGATCATAGGCTGTGACCTTCCCTCTGTGAGCTCTCTGTACACCAAAGCCCACCTCTAAACATGCAGAAAAAGAAATAATCAACGACCATGGACTTATGGACCATGGACTTTATGGATTGTTGATATTTAAATTCATGAATTGTGGTGATGCTATTCTAGCTGCTTGGCACAAGTTAGTGACTGTACAAACTATATACATATAAATGAATGTGGGTGAATGTTGGTTGTATGAGGTGAGGCTGGGGTATGTACAGTGCATTCGGAAAGTATTCAGACCTTGACTTTTTCCACATTTTGTTACGTTACAGCCTTATTCTAAAATTGATTAAATTGTTTTTTCCCCCTCATCAATCTACACACAATACCCCATAATGACAAAGCAAAAACTGTTTTTTAGAAATGTTTGCTAATTTATTGATTTTTAAAAATGGAAATATCACATTTACATAAGTATTCAGACCCTTTACTCAGTACTTTGTTGAAGCACCTTTGGCAGCAATTACAGCATTGAGTCTTCTTGGGTATGACGCTACAAGCTTGGCACACTTGTATTTAGGGAGTTTCTCCCCTTCTTCTCTGCAGATCCTCTTAAGCTCTGTCAGGTTGGATGGGGAGCGTTGCTGCACAGTGATTTTCAGGTCTCTCCAGAGATGTTTGAGCGGGTTCAAGCCCGAGTTCTGGCTGGGCCACTCAAGGACATTCAGAGACTTGTCCGAAGCCACTCCTGCGTTGTCTTGGCTGTGTGCTTAGTGTCGTTGTCCTGTTGGAAGGTGAACCTTCACCCCAGTCTGAGGTCCTGAGCACTCTGGAGCAGATTTTCATCAAGGATCTCTCTGTACTTTGCTCCAATCCTGACTAATCTCCCAGTCCCTGCCTCTGAAAAACATCCCCACAGTATGATGCTGCCACCACCACGCTTCACCGTAGGGATGGTGCCAAATTTTCTCCAGACGTGACGCTTCGCATTCAGACCAAAGAGTTCAATCTTGGTTTCATCAGACCAGATAATCTTGTTTCTCATGGTCTGAGAGTCTTTAGGTGCCTTTTGGCAAACTCCAAGCAGGCTGTCATGTGCCTTTTACTGAGGAGTGGCTTCCGTCTGACCACTGTACCATAATAGCCTGATTGGTGGAGTGCTGCAGAGATGGTTGTTCTTCTGGAAGGTTCTCCCATCTCCACAGAGGAACTCTAGAGCTCTGTCAGGGTGACCATTGGGTTCTTGGTCACCTCCCTGACCAAGGCCTTCTTCCATGATTGCTCAGTTTGTCTGGGCGACCAGCTCTAGGAAGTGTCTTGGTGGTTCCAAACTTCTTCCATTTAAGAATGATGGAGGCCACTGTGTTCTTGGGGACCTTCAATGCTGTATAAATGTTTTGGTACCCTTCCCCAGATCTGTGCCTCGACACAATCCTGTCTCGGAGCTCTATGGACAATTCAACATGCACTGTCAACTGTGGGACCTTATATACACAGGTGTGTGCCTTTCCAAATCATGTCCAATCAATTGAATTTACCACAGGTGGACTCCAATCAAGTTGTAGAAACATCTCAAGGATGATGAATGGAAACAGGATGCACCTGAGCTCAATTTCGAGTCTCATAGCAAAGTGTCTGAATACTTATGTAAATTAACTATTTCTGTATTTTTTATTTTTTTATAAATTTGCAAAAAAATCTCAACCTGTTTTCACTTTGACATTATGGGGTATTGTGTGTAGATTGCTGAGGATCTTTTTGTTATTTAATCCATTTTAGAATAAGGTTGTAACGTAACAAAATGTGGAAAAATTCAAGGACCGGACTGGTGACACACACCACTTGCTTGGTGTGAGGAGCGGGACTGGGTTTCTTCATAACCCTCCGCTCCCTCAGCTGCCTACTCAGTTCCTCTCGCCTTGCCTCTACTCTCTCCTTCTCCCTTCTAGCATCCAGTAGCTCCTCCCTCTGACCCACTAACTCCTGCTCTCTCCTTACCAATAGCCCCCTTAACCTGGTGGCTTCCTCTCCTAACCTCCCAATACGCCCTGTAGCTGCCTCCTGCTGCCCCGTCGCCCATGCCGTGTGCCCCCCCCCCTAAAAAATGTTTGGGGTTGCCTCTCGTCCGTCCGACGACGACACTGTAGACGCCGTTGCTCCTCTCTCCGGCGCGCCTCCACCGTCTCCTCCCACGGACGGCGATCCATCCCGGCCTGGATTTCCTCCCAGGTCCAGGACCCCTGCCCGTCCAATATCTGCTCCCACGTCCAGGCTCTCTGCTCCTGGGCACGCTGCTTGGTCCTATATTGGTGGGATCTTCTGTCACGATCGTCGAAGGAGGAGGACCAACACGCAGCGTTATTTGCAAACATACTAATTTATTTACTGATCACACGAACAAAACAACAAACGATAACGTGAAGTCCTTGGTTAACAAACATAAACCAACACGGAACAAGATCCCACAATACACTGTGGGAAACAGGCTGACTAAGTATGGTCCCAATCAGAGACAACAAGCAACAGCTGATTCACGTTGCCTCTGATTGAGAACCACACCGGCCAACATAGAAACACAACAGCTAGATAACGACATAGAAACACAAACACATAGAAACTACACACCCTGGCTCAAAATAACAGAGTCCCAGAGCCAGGGCGTGACAAATGAAATGATAAAATACACAGACCACAAATTCCAATTGGCTATTCTTAAACTCTTTAGCATCATCCTCAGCTCTGGCATCTTCCCCAATATTTGGAACCAAGGTCTGATCTCCCCAATCCACAAAAGTGGACACAAATTTGACCCCAATAATTACCTTGGAATCTGCGTCAACAGCAATCTCTGAAAAATCTCCTGCAGTGTCATCAACAGCAGACTCCAACATTTCCTTAGTGAAACAATGTCATGAGCAAATGTCAAATTGGCTTCTTACCAAAATACTGTATGACAGACCACACAGCCCTCACCTACAGAGAGATTAACCTGGAGAAGAGTCCCCTCAGCCAGTTGGTTCTGGGGTTCTGTTCACAAACACAAACAGACCCCACAGAGCCACAGGACTGCAACACAATTAGACCAAACCAAATCATGAGAAAGCAAAAATATAACTATTTGACTATTTGACACCCTGGAAAGAATTAACCAGAAAAAAGAGCATATTGGAATGCTATATGGCCCTAAATAGAGAGTACACAGTGGAAGAATACCTGACCACTGTGACTGACCCCAAATTAAAATCCTTGACTATGTACAGACTCAGTGAGCATAGCCTTGCTATTGAGAAAGGTCGCCGTAGGCAGACCTGGCTCTCAAGAGAAGACAGGCTATGTGCACACTGCCCACAAAATGAGGTGGAAACTGAGCTGCACTTCCTAACCTCCTGCCAAATGTTTTACCATATTAGAAATACATATTTCCCTCAGATTACACAGACCCACAAATACATTTTCACCAATTAAACACGGATAAACTCCCATATCTGTTAGGAGAAATCCCACAGCGTGCAATCACAGCATTAAGATTTGTGGCCCGTTGCCATGAGATAAGGGCAACCAGTGGAGCACAAACAACATTGTAAATACAACCAATATTTATCTGTTACATTTGTGTGTTCATCCTTGTGTTTGTGTGTTTGTGTTTGTGTGTGTGTGTGTGTGTGTGTGTGTGTGGTGTGTGTGTGTGTTTGCAAGTATATACACTACCATTCAAAAGTCTGGGGTCACTTAGAAATGTCCTTGTTTTCGAAAGAAAAGCTATTTTTTTGTCCATTAAAATAACATCAAATTGATCAGAAATACAGTGTAGACATTGTTAATGTTGTAAATGGCTATTGTAGCTGGAAACGGCTGATTTTTAATGGAATATCTACATAGGCGTACAGAGGCCCATTATCAGCAACCATCAGTCCTGTGTTCAAATGGCACGTTGTGTTGTGTCCAAGTTTATCCTTTTAAAAGGCTAATTGATCATTAGAAAACCCTTTTGCAATTATGTTAGCACAGCTGAAAACTGTTGTGCTGATTAAAGAAGCAATAAAACTGGCCTTCTTGAGACTAGTTGAGTATCTGGAGCATCAGCTGTGACACTCTGGCTCTATGGACGTTTATATTGAGCCAGGGTTGTTCATTTTCATGTGTTTGGGTGTATTTCATTTGGTGGTGTTGGGGATGGGTGAGTTTCATTTTGTTTGTGTCATGTGGTGATTGGTCGATGACTCCCAATCGGAGGTAACGAGTGTCAGCTGTCGGCTCGTTATCTCTGATTGGGAGCCATATATATTCTGTATGTTTTCTCCTTTGTGTTGTGGGTTATTGTTTCTTTGTTGCTGTTAGTTGTATTTCAGTTTAGAACTTCACGTATCGTCATTTGTTGTTTTCTTCGTGGTTGCTTTAAGTTAATAAAGTCATCATGTTCACTCGCAACGCTGCGCATTGGTCTCCTCCTTCAGACGATCGTGACAGAATAACCCACCACAAGAGGACCAAGCGGCGTAACAAGCGGCAACAGGACCTACCTACGCAGGATTTATGGAAGCCTCCTAAGGACTTTTGGACATGGGAGGAGATTCGGGCTGGAAAGGGTCCTTGGGCACAACCTGAGGAATATCACCGCCCTCGTGAAGAGCTGGAGGCAGCTGCAGCCGAGAGGAGGTGGTATGAGGAGGAATATCACCGCCCTCGTGAAGAGCTGGAGGCAGCTGCAGCCGAGAGGAGGTGGTATGAAGAGGAAGCGCGGAGTCGAGGCTGGAAGCCCGTGGTTACTCCCCAAAAATTTTTTGGGGGGGGGGCACATGGCTTGGGCGCCTGGGCAGCAGGAGGCTGCCACAGGTAGAGCTGGAGAGAAGGCTATCGGATTACGGGAGCCATTGGCGAGTAGAGGGAGGGAAGTTGTTGTGGCACGGCATGAGAGACTGAAGTGTGTTCCCAGTCTGGTCCGGTCCGTTCTTGATCCCCAGTTAAGGCCAGTGGTGGGTGTTCCCGGTACGGACCGGTCTGTTCCTACTCCACGCACCAGGTCCACGATGTGCGTCGCCAGCCCGGCCCGGCCTGTTCCGGCCACTCGCACCAGGGATAAGGTGCGCGTCGCCAGCCCAGCCCAGCCTGTTCCTGCTCCACGCACGAATCCTACGGGGTGCGTCACCAGTCGGCCAGAGTCTGCCGTCTGCCCAACGGCGCCTGAACTGGCCGTCTGCCCAACGGCGCCTGAACTGCCTGTCGGCCCTATGGCGTCTGAACTGCCCGTCTGTCAAGCGCTGCATAAGCCGCCCGTCTGTACTGAGCCTGCAAAGCCGCCCGTCTGCCATGAGCCGTCAGAGCCGTCCGCCAGATCGGAGCCGCTAGTGCCTTCCGCCAGACAGGAGCCGCTAGAGCCTTCCGCCAGACAGAATCATACACCTGCTATGGAATCAGCAGGAGCCGACGCAGCCCATATCAGACTGGAAGCTCAGGTTCGGAACCAGAAAGAGCAGCTCCTGCAGATGGGAGCCGCCCTGCTGGAGGTGATGACTGCAATCCGAGGCTGGGGTCCGCCTCCACTGCCAGCCTCCCAGCCAGCACCATCAGCCAGCCATGAGCAGCCAGATCTGTCAACCAGCCATGAGCAGCCAGACCCGTCAGCCAGCCATGAGCAGCCAGACCCGTCAGCCAGCCATGAGCAGCCAGATCCGTCAGCCAGCCATGAGCAGCCAGACCCGTCAGCCAGCCATGAGCAGCCAGATCCGTCAGCCAGCCATGAGCAGCCAGATCCGTCAGCCAGCCATGAGCAGCCAGATCCGTCAGCCAGCCATGAGCAGCCAGATCCGTCAGCCAGCCATGAGCAGCCAGACCCGTCAGCCAGCCATGAGCAGCCAAATCCGTCAGCCAGCCATGAGCAGCCAGATCCGTCAGCCAGCCATGAGCAGCCAGATCCGTCAGCCAGCCATGAGCAGCCAGATCCGTCAGCCCGCCAGGATCCGCCAGAGCCGTCCAGCCAGGATCCGCCAGAGCCGTCCAGCCAGGATCCGCCAGAGCTGTCCAGCCAGGATCCGCCAGAACCGTCTAGCCAGGATCCACCAGAGCCGTCCAGCCAGGATCCGCCAGAGCCGTCCAGCCAGGATCCGCCAGAGCCGTCCAGCCAGGATCCGCCAGAGCCGTCCAGCCAGGATCCGCCAGAGCCGTCCAGCCAGGATCCGCCAGAGCCGTCCAGCCAGGATCCGCCAGAGCCGTCCAGCCAGGATCCGCCAGAGCCGTCCCGCCAGGATCCGCCAGAGCCGTCCCGCCAGGATCCGCCAGAGCCGTCCAGCCTGGATCCGCCAGAGCCGTCCCGCCAGGATCCGCCAGAGCCGTCTCGCCAGGATCCGCCAGAGCCGTCCCGCCAGGATCCGCCAGAGCCAGCCAGCCAGGATCCGCCATCTAGTCAGGTACTGCCCCTTAGCCCGGTGCTGCCCCTTAGTCCGGTGCTGCCCTTTAGCCCGGTGCTGCCCCTTAGTCCGGTGCTGCCCCTGAGTCCGGTACTGCCCCTTAGCCCGGTGCTGCCCCTTAGCCCGGTGCTGCCCCTTAGTCCTGTACTGCCCCGTAGTCCGGTGCTGCCCCTTAGTCCGGTGCTGTCCCTTAGCCCGGTGCTGCCCCTTATCCCGGTGCTGCCCCTTATCCCGGTGCTGCCCCTTAGGCCGATGCTGCCCCTTAGTCCGGGGTTGCCCCTTAGTCCAGGTGGGGTTAGGTGGAGGGTGGTCATTAGGAGGAGGCTACCGAAGCAGGTTGTGACTGTGGTGGGGTGGGGATCACGACCGGGGCCAGAGCCGCCACCATGGACAGACGCCCACCCAGACCCTCCCCTAGTCCTGATGTTGGTGCGCCCGGAGTTCGCACCTTTAGGGGGGGGTACTGTGACACTCTGGCTCTATGGACGTTTATATTGAGCCAGGGTTGTTCATTTTCATGTGTTTGGGTGTATTTCATTTGGTGGTGTTGGGGATGGGTGAGTTTCATTTTGTTTGTGTCATGTGGTGATTGGTCGATGACTCCCAATCGGAGGTAACGAGTGTCAGCTGTCGGCTCGTTATCTCTGATTGGGAGCCATATATATTCTGTATGTTTTCTCCTTTGTGTTGTGGGTTATTGTTTCTTTGTTGCTGTTAGTTGTATTTCAGTTTAGAACTTCACGTATCGTCATTTGTTGTTTTCTTCGTGGTTGCTTTAAGTTAATAAAGTCATCATGTTCACTCGCAACGCTGCGCATTGGTCTCCTCCTTCAGACGATCGTGACATCAGCAATTGTGGGTTCGATTACAGGCTCAAAATAGCCAGAAACAAAGAACTTTCTTCTGAAACTCGTCAGTCTATTTGTGTTCTGAGAAATGAAGGCTATTCCATGCGAGAAATTGCCAAGAAACTGAAGATCTCGTACAACGCTGTGTACTACTCCCTTCATAGAACAGCGAAAACTGTCTCTAACCAGAATAGAAAGAGGAGTGGGAGGCCCCGGTGCACAACTGAGCAAGAGGACAAATACATTAGAGTGTCTAGTTTGAGAAACAGACGCCTCACAGGTCCTCAACTGGCAGCTTCAATAAATAGTACCCACAAAACACCAGACTCAACGTCAACAGTGAAGAGGCGACTCCGGGATGCTGACCTTCTAGGCGGAGTTGCAAAGAAAAAGCCATATCTCAGACTGGCCAATAAAAATAAAATATTAAGATGGGCAAAAGAACATAGACACTGGACAGAGGAAGATTGGAAAAAAGTTTTATGGACAGACAAATCGAAGTTAGAGGTGATCTGATCACAAAGAAGAACATTTGTGAGATGCAGACCAAATGAAAAGATGCTGGAGGAGTGCTTGATGCCATCTGTCAAGCATGGTGGAGGCATTGTGATGGTCTGGGGGTGCTTTGGTGGTGGTAAAGTGGGAGATTTGTACAAGGTAAAAGGGATCTTGAAGAGGGAAGGCTATCACTCCATTTTGCAATGCCATGCCATACCCTGTGGACGGCGCTTGATTGGAGCCAATTTCCTCCTACAACAGGACAATGACCCAAAGCACAGCTCCAAACTATGCAATAACTATTTAGGGAAGAAGCAGTCAGCTGGTATTCTGTCTATAATGGAGCAGCCAGCACCTTCACCGGATCTCAACCCTATTGAGCTGTTGTGGGAGCAACTTGACCGTATGGTACGTAAGAAGTGCCCATCAAGCCAATCCAACTTGTGGGAGGTGCTTCAGGAAGCATGGGGTGAAATCTCTTCAGATTACCTCAACAAATTGACAACTAGAATGCCAAAGGTCTGCAAGGCTGTAATTGCTGCAAATGGAGGATTCTTTGACGAAAGCAAAGTTTGAAGGACACAATTATTATTTCTATTAAAAATCATTATTTCTATTCATAATTTCCTATTCATTTTGCTATATTTCCTATGTAAACTCATTTCATATATATTTTAATGGAAAACAAGGACATCTCTAAGTGACCCCAAACTTTTGAACGGCAGTGTAAGTATTAGTTCAACATTTCTTTGGCACTGGCAAGTAGTTTTGTGCTTTAACTGGTCACTGGTGTTTTGGGTGACAACAGGAGATGTGGATGTTACCAAGGAGATGTGGATGTTACCAAGGTTACCGAGTCAGGAGATGGGCAAGAGAGGGAGGGATGTGTAGGAGGAGTCAGTCAAGAGGAGTGTGGTTCTCTCTCTCTCTCTCTCTCTCTCTCTCTCTCTCTCTCTCTCTCTCTCTCTCTCTCTCTCTCTCTCTGTCTCTCTCTCTCCCTCTCTCTCTCTCTCTCTCTCTCTCTCTCTCTCTCTCTCTCTCTCTCTCTCTCTCTCTCTCTCTCTCTCTCTCTCTCTCTCTCTCTCTCTCTATATATATATATATATATATATATATATATATATATATATATATATATATATATATATATATATATATATATATATATATATATATATATAAATAAATGTACTCTGCCTAGTATTAGCAGCCCTGTCCATGGCCATCTTTACACCTACCTGTGGATGAATCATGAAAATAGATCCATAATATCCTTTGAAATAAACTGCTGGGTCTTGATCAAAGACAATGTGTTCTGTTCTGTTCTCTTTTGGTGCCCCATAGGAGTCAAGGCAAGGTGAACATGTGGTGTGTGCGTGTGTGTGTGTGTTTGTGTGCGCGTGTTTGAGCGTGTGAGCGTGTGTGTGACTCTGTAAAAAGTTCTCTAAAGGCCTTAGGGGGTCATTAGGCCTGTACTGTACGTGTGTGTGTGTGTGTGTGTGTGTGTGTGTGTGTGTGTGTGTGTGTGTGTGTGGTGTGTGTTTGTGTACCTCGTCTATGCCCCCAGGGTCACCGGAACACGAGATGCTTCCGTGCATTCCACAAACTAACATTCCTTAGAGGTCAGGGGTCAGAGCAATTGGCACCTTGTATAACTGGTATAAGGTCTTTATAGCGGTGTGTGTGTGTGCGTGCGCGTGTGTGCGTGTGTGTGTGCTTGTGTGCTTGTGTGTGTATAAGGTCTTTATAGTGGCATATATACTGTGTCCAGTAGAATCTCTCAAAACATGAAGCAAAAGTTGTAAAGTTGGGTTCCCATGCAATTAACATACAACACATGGAGACCCACACACAAACACACACACACACACACACACACACACACACACACACACACACACACACACACACACACACAATCTCTGACAAGAAGAGTGTACTGCTAAATGCACTCTAGCTCCCCATTGGATCTCTCAAGAATGTCCTAAAGTAGCTGACCAGTTAGGCTGTCAACCTTGGATCTGTCTACCTTATACCAGTTAGGCTGTCAACCTTGTATCTGTCTACCTTATACCAGTTAAGCTGTCAACCTTGGATCTGTCTACCTTATACCAGTTAGGCTGTCAACCTTGGAGCTGTCTACCTTATACCAGTTAGGCTGTCAACCTTGGATCTGTCTACCTTATACCAGTTAGGCTGTCAACCTTGGATCTGTCTTCCTTATACCAGTTAGGCTGTCAACCTTGGATCTGTCTACCTTATACCAGTCAGGCTGTCAACCTTGGATCTGTCTACCTTATACCAGTTAGGCTGTCAACCTTGGAGCTGTCTTCCTTATAAAAGCACTACTCATACACACACAGCTCAGTCGTCAAACAGACAAGATACTGGTGGATTCAACAAGGTGAATAAAACACTCACTGCGCGCACATAAGCAAATTCACATAAACACATAAACAAATACACACTCCTTCCTTGCACAACCTTTCTGTGAACACCATCATTCCTGTTCTCATGAACTCTAAGACTACCCGCCCTGTAGCGCTCACATCTGTAACCAGGAAGTGCTTTGAAAGGCTGGTTACGGCACACATCAAATCCATCATCCCAGACACTCTAGACCCACTCCAATTTCCATACAGCCCCAACAGATCCATAGACGACGCAATCTCAATTGCACTCCACACTGCCCTCACCCACCTGGATAAGAAGAATACCTGTGTGATAATGCTTTTCATTGACTACAGCTCAGCGTTCAACACCATAGTCCCCTCCAAGCTCGTCACCAAGCTTGGGACCCTGGGACTGAACACCTCCCTCTGCAACTGGATCCTGGACTTCCTGACGGGCCTCCCTCAGGTGGTGAGGGTAGGTAACATCACATCCCCCACGCTGACCCTCAACACGGGGGCCCCTCAGGGGTGCGTGCTTAGTCCCGTTCTGTACTCCCTGTTCACCCACGACTGCATGGCCAGGCATGACTCCAACACCATCATTAAGTTTGCCGACGACACAATGGTGTTAGGCCTGATCACCGACGACTATGAGACAGCCTACATGGAGGAGGTCAGTGACCTGGCAGTGTGGTACCAGGACAACAACCTCTCTCTCAACATCAGCAAGACCAAGGAGCTGATCATGGACTATAGGAAACTGGGGGCGAGCACGCCCCAATCCACATTGAAGGGCCTGTAGTGGAGAGGGTCGAGAGCTTCAAGTTCCTCTGTGTCCAAATCACTAAGGACTTAAAATGGTCCACACGCACACAGTCGTGAAAGAATGTGCGGCAGCGCCTCTGCCCCCGCAGGAGGTTGAAAAGATTTGGCACGGGCCCTCACATCCTCAAAAAGATCAACAGATCCACCATTGAGAGCATCTTGACTGGCTGCATCACTGCTTGGCATGGCAACTGCACCGCCCTCGATCGCATGGCGCTACAGAGGGTGGTGTGGACAGCCCAGCACATCACTGGGGCCGAGCTCTATGCCATCCAGGACCTCTATACCAGGCGGTGTGAAAGAAAGACCCCGGAGAATTGTTAAAGACTCCAGCCACCCAAACCATAGACTGTTATCGCTGCTTCAGCACGGCAAGCGGTACCGGATAGAGAATATGAGCGGAGCTGGAGCGGATCGCGCCCCATATTTGGCTGGAGCGTGGGGCGAGATTCCCAAATGCTGGAGCGTCGGCCTTCTCGCCAGCTCCAATTTGGCTCCAGTAGCGCTGACTTCACGAGCTCAGGGCGTGCCCGCTCCCAGCATGCATCTGTAGTCTACTTGTGTGCTGCTAATAGCCCATTTGATTTAGCTGCTGTCACGGAGTTCGCTAAATATTAACTGATAAAACACACAGGTGCTAAATCAAGGTGACTTACAAAGATGAGGAGGAACAAGAGCAAGAGAGGGAGTGTCGTGATGTAGTGTCCACAACGAAATAATCATTGTGAAATCTGAAAAGACACGTATCCTGAAAGCATGATGGTGTACTTACTACGTGCACATGCTAACAGAAAGGAAGGAGCTGGGTAGATAACTGTGTCATTGTAGCAAAGTATTTATAAACTAAATATCTGATCTCTTAAACGTTAGGTTAATTTCTGTTCTATCATCTATACACAATAGGCCATGATTGATGTTGGCCCAACAGGCCTGTCATGCCCTGACCTTGAGAGCCCTGTTTTCTCTAGTTGGTGTGGTCAGGGTGTGAATTCTAGACTGTTTATTTCTTTGTTGGCCAGGTGTGGTTCCCAATCAGAGGCAGCTGTCGCTCGTTGTCTCTGATTGGGGATCATACTTAGGCAGCCATGTTGCCTACCTTAGTTGTGGGATCTTGTTTCTGCTTTGGCTTGTTTATGTAGCCATTAGAACGTCACGTTACTTTTTTTTTTTTTTTTGTCGAATGTTTACTTCTTTATTAAACATGTACGCATACCCACGCTGCACCTTGGTCTGATCCTTAACTCAACGAACGTGACAAGACCTGGCATATTCCCGCGTTCAAGGAGCTTTCCGTTTTGATTGGGTTATTTTACCTTTAGACCTACCTATAGAAATACAAATAAAAAACTCTGCATCTCTGCCCAGCCGTGTTTATCATCCCGAGTGGCTCTGAAGGAGAGGATATTCCCGTCGCATGAGCCTGAAGTCACAGACTGGCCAAACCCGTGGTTCTAAAAATGAATTTCAAAAAATGAATTCAAAAAATGAATTCTAAAAATGAATTCTAAAAATGAATTCTAAAAATGAATTCTAAAAATGAATTCTAAAAATGAATTCAAAGGCACTAATAAGTCATTTTTCATTTAATTTTGTATTTAATTCTAGGTAAGTCACAACCTCTACATTATGCACAATGTATAGACTGTAATGATTTAATACAACAAAATGTTTAAATGCTGAGCGCTTTATGTCCCTACCAGCCTGTTGTCTCACACTCTCAAATGCTTCACAATGTATTTCTTTGTAGGCTGTAGCGTTGAAATAATATAAATAATACAGCCTAAATAATTCATTTTCGTTCCTTCTTAGGCTCCCTGTCTGTCTCCTGACCTATTCAGAGTGTTTATAAGCTGTTTAATACGACATGTAGCCTATTTGAAACGAGGAGCGCTTCTTACAGTCACCTTTTCATGTTTATTCAAATACTTTTCATTCAAAAGGCCATGGAGTACCGGAGCGGGATGTGCAACCTTTCAACTGCTCTGATACCGAAGCACCAAGTCACCAACAGGTTCCTGAACAGCTTATATCCCCAAGCCAAGCCATAAGACTGCTGAATAGCTAAAAAAAAAAAAAAATGGCTACACGGACTATCTGCATTGACCCTTTTTTAATTACATTTTTTTATTTGATTTTTTTTTGTTGCACTGTCTCTAAGCACACACACAAGACTCTGCACACTCACTCATACACACACACTCACACACACACACACACACACACACACACACACACACACACACACACA
Organism: Coregonus lavaretus; assembly: GCF_964263955.1. NCBI lineage: Eukaryota > Metazoa > Chordata > Actinopteri > Salmoniformes > Salmonidae > Coregonus > Coregonus lavaretus. Next base: position 60,687 of record NW_028162827.1, read on the forward strand.
CACACACACACACACACACACACACACACACACACACACACACACACACACACACACACTCACTCGGGGGACCTAGTGGCGCAGCGGTCTAAGGCACTGCATTGCAGAGGATTGCAAGAGACGTCACTACAGACTGTATCACAACCGGCCGTGATCAGGAGTCCTATAGGGCGGCGCACAATTGGCCAAGCGTCGTCCAGGTTAGGGGAGGGTTTGGCCGCGGGGACTTTACAAGTAGACCGTCATTGTAAATAAGAATTTGTTCTTAACTGACTTGTTTAAATAAAGGTTAAATAAAAATAAATATATAAAAAACACACACACTCACACACATAACACACGCACACACATTCACATAGAGTCATCATATACACTGCTGCTACTCTGTTTATCATATCTTAATGCCTAGTCACCTTACCCCTATACATATCTAATTGTAAATATGGTATTGGCACTGACCCTGGAAACGTGAAACTTTGAGGAGTCATGCTCTCTGTTTCCCAGAGAATACACTCCTCCTAATAAACTCGTACCTGGTGGAAAGCTAGCTATCTCTGGAAACAAATACACAGCCAAAAGACTACGAATGAATGAACCAAACAAAAAAGAGAGAGCGACGGACAGAGAGAGAGAGAGAGAGAGAGAGAGAGAGAGAGAGAGAGAGAGAGAGAGAGAGAGAGAGAGAGAGAGAGAGAGAGAGAGAGAGAGAGAGAGAGAGAGAGAGAGAGAGAGAGAGAGAGAGAATGACAGGAGAGAGAGAGATGGAAGGAGAGAGGATAGGGTCTGAGAACAACATGTCTCCAGCCTCATGTCAGAAGGAGAGATAAACTCCCCAAGAAGAAAGAGGAGAAAAAGAGGGAGGATCGTTTTACGGCGAGGAGACAGTTTTTATCTACTAACTACCTCCTCCCTCTCTCTTTCTCTCATTCTTTTCTCTCTCTCTTTCTCTCTCTCTCTCTCTCTCTCTCTGTTGCTCGTCTTTTAGGCTCTGATTACTGTTAAAAGGTTGACGGAGGGAGTGAGAGAAAGGGATGAGAGAAAGGAAGGGGAGGAGCCTCAGAAAGAGGACAAGGAAACCACTTAAACACGAAGGCCCAAAAGAGACTGTCTGACCAGCGCCTCACCTCTTTCTCACCCCCTCCTCCTCACCACGCCCTAACCGACACCCTCATCTTGAACTCTTCCCCCCCCTATGCAACTGTTCTCAATATCAAACAAACTAAAATACAGAATGACAGCCGGTGTACAAGGAGGGAGTCTGTATGAGGACTGGCAGGGAATAGTACAATAATAAAAAGTTGTTTGCAACATCGTTGCCTGAATCTTCTCCTTTGGATGGCTAATTAAATGTTCATTAACAGTGTCCTTTCTTATCCTATGTAATGTCAAACAACTGAATAGTCCACGACTTTAGATGTCCTCTTCTTTCAGGACATACAGTGGGGGAAAAAAGTATTTAGTCAGCCACCAATTGTGCAAGTTCTCCCACTTAAAAAGATGAGAGAGGCCTGTAATTTTCATCATAGGTACACGTCAACTATGACAGACAAAATGAGAAAAAAAAATCCAGAAAATCACATTGTAGGATTTTTAATGAATTTATTTGTAAATTATGGTGGAAAATAAGTATTTGGTCAATAACAAAAGTTTCTCAATACTTTGTTATATACCATTTGTTGGCAATGACACAGGTCAAACGTTTTCTGTAAGTCAAGGTTTTCACACACTGTTGCTGTCACGATCGTCTACGAGAGAGGAGGACCAAAGCGCAGCGTTGGTAGCGAACATATTGATTTTAATGTAATACACGAGAATACAAAACAAAACACGATCATGAAGTCCTCAGTGACAACGACTGAACATAGAACAAAAACCCACCAACACAAGGTGAAAACACACAGTTTAAATATGGCTCCCAATCAGAGATAACGAGCCGACAGCTGACACTCGTTACCACTGATTGGGAGTCACACGACCAAACAAGGAAACAACCACATAGACAACCCAACCAAACAGAACACAACGAAACGAACACACCCTGGCTCAACATACAAAGTCCCGGAGCCAGAGCGTGACAGTTGCTGTTATTTTGGCCCATTCCTCCATGCAGATCTCCTCTAGAGCAGTGATGTTTTGGGGCTGTCGCTGGGCAACACGGACTTTCAACTCCCTCCAAATATTTTCTATGGGGTTGAGATCTGGAGACTGGCTAGGCCACTCCAGGACCTTGAAATGCTTCTTACGAAGCCACTCCTTCGTTGCCCGGGCGGTGTCTTTGGGATCATTGTCATGCTGAAAGACCCAGCCACGTTTCATCTTCAATGCCCTTGCTGATGGAAGGAGGTTTTCACTCAAAATCTCACGATACATGGCCCCATTCATTCTTTCCTTTACACGGATCAGTCGTCCTGGTCCCTTTTCAGAAAAACAGCCCCAAAGCATGATGTTTCCACCCCCATGCTTCACAGTAGGTATGGTGTTCTTTGGATGCAACTCAGCATTCTTTGTCCTCCAAACACGACGAGTTGAGTTTTTATTAAAAAGTTCTATTTTGGTTTCATCTGACCATATGACATTCTCCCAATCCTCTTCTGGATCATCCAAATGCCTGGACATGTACTGGCTTAAGCAGGGGGACACGTCTGGCACTGCAGGATTTGAGTCCCTGGCGGCATAAATTAATTAATTAATTTAATATGCCATTTAGCAGATAGGCTTTGTTACTTTGGTCCCAGCTCTCTGCAGGTCATTCACTAGGTCCCCCCGTGTGGTTCTGGGATTTTTGCTCACCGTTCTTGTGATCATTTTGACCCCACGGGGTGAGATCTTGCGTGGAGCCCCAGATCGAGGGAGATTATTATGTTTTCCATTTCCTAATAATTGCTCCCACAGTTGATTTATTCAAACCAAGCTGCTTACCTATTGCATATTCAGTCTTCCCAGCCTGGTGCAGGTCTACAATTGTGTTTCTGGTGTCCTTTGACAGCTCTTTGGTCTTGGCCATAGTGGAGTTTGGAGTGTGACTGTTTGAGGTTGTGGACAGGTGTCTTTTATACTGATAACAAGTTCATACAGGTGCCATTAATACAGGTAACGAGTGGAGGACAGAGGAGCCTCTTAAAGAAGAAGTTACAGGTCTGTGAGAGCCAGAAATCTTGCTTGTTTGTAGGTGACCAAATACTTATTTTCCACCATAATTTGCAAATAAATTCATTAAAAATCCTACAACGTGATTTTCTGGAGAAAAAAAATCTCAATTTGTCTGTCATCGTTGACGTGTACCTATGATGGAAATTACAGGCCTCTCTCATCTTTTTAAGTGGGAGAACTTGCACAATTGGTGGCTGACTAAATACTTTTTTTCCCCCACTGTAAAGAGAGTGTAGCTAGCTAGCATCACTCCGGCTGGTAGCTAGCTAGCATCACTCCGGCTGGTAGCTAGCTAGCATCACTCCGGCTGGTAGCTAGCTAGCATCACTCCGGCTGGTAGCTAGCTAGCATCACTCCGGCTGGTAGCTAGCTTCATCGATTGAACTCACGTCAATCCCTACGGCGAAATGACAGTCAGTAGGTATATATATATGTAACAATCTTCTTCCAGTCCTCTTTCTCAAACGTTACTCCGACGTAGGTTACTTTCTGAATTCGGCTCCTCTCCACTTGTTACCGCTCTCTCCTCCTGTCGTGTCCACACTCTCTCTCTCTCTCTCTCGGGTCCTTGCAGCAGAGCCGTGATGTCACTTTGCTAAAAGTTGACTCGGACAGTCCCTGGGAGTAATAGTGAAAGCCCCCCCCCCCTACAAAACCATGCCATGCCCGAGTAACTGGGCAATGTACCCCTAGAGCTCCTCTGAGACAGCCGGGGAAACCTTCAACGGCGTCTCAGTACGCCTGTGTTATGTTTGAGGGCAAATCCAATAAAACATATTACTGAGTACCACTCTCCATATTTTCAAGCATAGTGGTGGATGCATCATGGGTATGCTTATAATTGTTAAGGATTGGGTAGTTTTTCAGGATAAAAAATAAAAATCCTAGAGGAAAACCTGGTTCAGTCTGCTTTCCAGCAGAGACTGGGAGATGAATTCACCTTTCAGCAGGACAATAACCTAAAACACAAGGCCTAATCTACACTGGAGTTGCTTAGCAAGAAGACAGTGAATGTTCCTGAGTGGCCGAGTTACAGTTTTGACTTAAATCTATTTGAAAATCTTTAGCAAGACCTGAAAATGGTTGTCTAGCAATAATCAACAACCAATTTGACAGAACATGAATAATTTTTTTAATGGCCAAATGTTGCATAATCCAAGTGTGGAAAGCTCTTTAAGACTTACCCAGAAAGACTCACAGCTGTAATCACTGCCAAAGGTGCTTCTACAAAGTATTGACTCATTGGTGTGAATACTTAAGTAAATGAGATATTTATATATTTCATTTTCAATAAATTAGCTGAAAATGTCTAAAAACATGCTTAAACTTTGTCATTATGGGGTATTGTGTGTAGATGGTTGAGAAAAAACCATATTTAATCAATTTTGAATTCAGGCTGTAACAACAAAATGTGGAATAGGTCAAGGGGTATGAATGCTTTCTGAAGGCGCTGTATGAGGGCAGCATGTCATAAACATTACTTTGGGAAAGGTGATATGTTGATATGCTTCAGTTTGCTGCCACATGACTGGTTTCACATTTGTCTCCAGCGATCAGAAGGTAAAATAGATCTAAAACTATTGTCATTTACATTTACAATCCCCTCATTCACACAGTTCCTCATTTACCCAGCTCTTATCAATATCTCTTATCAATGAGTCGATTACAGTGCATGGAGAATGGTGTTGTGTCTATCGACCTTATTCATGGTTTCATGGCGTGTAAAGGTGGTGGAATTATGAGGGAATGAAGCCAAGGTCAGAATACGGCGTATCTGTAGACACACCCCCCGCCACGCCTTCATTTATTAGAGCTCCACCCCCAACAAATAGTGGGTGAATAGCATGCTGTTCTCATGCTGAAAGTTCAAGGTAAGAATACGAATAGAGAGAAAAGTGCATAAAAAGGGAATTAGGTTCCATTAACTTGTGCTTAACTCGGGTCTGAATCCCCCCAGGTCTCCAGACCCTTTATACTGGCTCCACTGTGGGGTAGAACCTGGGACGTGACTCTCAGACAGAATCAACAACACAGGGACATGACTCTCAGACAGAATCAACAACACAGGGGACGTGACTCTCAGACAGAATCAACAACACAGGGGCGTGACTCTCAGACAGAATCAACAACACAGGGGACATGACTCTCAGACAGAATCAACAACACAGGGACATGACTCTCAGACAGAATCAACAACACAGGGACATGACTCTCAGACAGAATCAACAACACAGGGACATGACTCTCAGACAGAATCAACAACACAGGGACATGACTCTCAGACAGAATCAACAACACAGGGGACGTGACTCTCAGACAGAATCAACAACACAGGGACGTGACTCTCAGACAGAATCAACAACACAGGGACATGACTCTCAGACAGAATCAACAACACAGTGACATGACTCTCAGACAGAATCAACAACACAGGGACATGACTCTCAGACAGAATCAACAACACAGTGACATGACTCTCAGACAGAATCAACAACACAGTGACATGACTCTCAGACAGAATCAACAACACAGGGACGTGACTCTCAGACAGAATCAACAACACAGGGGACATGACTCTCAGACAGAATCAACAACTCATTATCCTCTCTCTTTTCCTATTCTTTCTCCCTCCTCCCCCTTCTCACTTTCTCATCATGTCACTCATTCTACCATTTTTTTATTTTTTTTTACTGAACCCCGTGGATGCTGAGTCAGGAGCCAAAAGCAGCAGATGAACGCAGAGCAGTGACGACTGCATTACCGCCCTCTACTGGACACTCCAGGAACAAAGGTGTACTCTACACTGCAGCCAACCTATTTCATAATCAACCCCAGCATTCAGGAGGTCAAGGTCCCTAGCTTACACTTGTACGTTTGAACTATAATGATACCTGTTTGTTGTTGGTTTGTAGAATGCATTTTATAGCCTGCTTTTAAAGGGGCAATCTGTAAATCAGTGGTGAGGTATCCACTTTGTTATTGTTTGAACTGCAAATTGCCCCTTTAAAGGGACACTTCAGCGCTAGACACTATTTGGGTTTCCCTACATATGAGTGATGAGAGGGAGTTTCAGACATAATTATGCACTTTAGCGGTATTTTAGAATTTTGGAGCCGGAACAGTTCAACCAATGATGTCATCAGCTGATTGAGCATGTTGTCTGATCTAGAAATGAATGGAGTCATGTTTAGTAGTAATTATTGTGGCCTTTGTGTTTCGCCGATTGCACGATCACACTAGCAGTGAGTAGATATTGTTGTCCTTGTTCAATAGAGTATTGGACTTGTCTCAACGATGTTCCTGTCTGCCAGGACATTGCAGGATACCTAGGTTGACTTATTTTCCCTGGCGTTGTAAAAGTCTATAGTCTGATAGGAGCAGTACTTCTTTGTCCAATTGTGTAGCCACCATTGAAGGCGCTATGAACCCACTCCCAACCCCTCCCAGCCTCTCCCAACCCCTCCCAACCCCTCCCAACCCCTCCCAACCCCTCCCAGCCACTCCCAACCCCTCCCAACCCCTCCCAACCCCTCCCAGCCACTCCCAACCCCTCCCAACCCCTCCCAACCCCTCCCAACCCCTCCCAACCCCTCCCAGCCACTCCCAACCCCTCCCAACCCCTCCCAACCCCTCCCAACCCCTCCCAACCCCTCCCAACCCCTCCCAGCCACTCCCAACCCCTCCCAACCCCTCCCAACCGCTCCCAGCCACTCCCAACCCCTCCCAACCCCTCCCAACCCCTCCCAACCCCTCCCAGCCACTCCCAACCCCTCCCAGCCTCTCACAACCCCTCCCAACCCCTCCCAGCACCTCCCAACCCCTCCCAACCTCTCCCAGCCCCTCCCAGCCACTCCCAACCCCTCCCAACCCCTCCCAAACCCTCCCAACCCCTCCCAGCCTCTCCCATCCCCTCCCAACCACTCCTGAGGCATGCAGACAAATAAACACCAATCGCTAGCTGGGGAAATTATTGTATGTTGTTGCAGATTCCTAACAATTGACCTCTGTGGTGGATAGTGGTATAGTAGGGGTATAGTGGTATAAAATAAGTAGTATAGTAGGGTATAGTGGTATAGTAGGTTATAGTAGGGGTATAGTGGTATAGTAGGTTATAGTAGGGTATAGTGGTATAGTAGGTTATAGTAGGGGTATAGTGGTATAGTAGGTTATAGTAGGGTATAGTGGTATAGTAGGTTATAGTAGGGTATAGTGGTATAGTAGGTTATAGTAGGGTATAGTGGTATAGTAGGTTATAGTAGGGTATAGTGGTATAGTAGGTTATAGTAGGGTATAGTGATATAGTAGGTTATAGTAGGGTATAGTGATATAGTAGGTTATAGTAGGTGTATAGTGATATAGTAGGTTGTAGTAGGGTATAATGGTATAGTAGGTTATAGTAGGGTATAGTGGTATAGTAGGTTACAGTAGGGTATAGTGGTATAGTAGGTTATAGTAGGTGTATAGTGGTATAGTAGGTTATAGTAGGGGTATAGTGGTATAGTAGGTTATAGCAGAGGTATAGTGGTATAGTAGGTTATAGTAGGGGTATAGTGGTATAGTAGGTTATAGTAGGGGTATAGTGGTATAGTAGGTTATAGTAGGGTATAGTGGTATAGTAGGTTATAGTAGGGTATAGTGGTATAGTAGGTTATAGTAGGGTATAGTGGTATAGTAGGTAATAGTAGGGTATAGTGGTATAGTAGGTTATAGTAGGGTATAGTGGTATAGTAGGTTATAGTAGGGTATAGTGGTATAGTAGGTTATAGTAGGGTATAGTGGTATAGTAGGTTATAGTAGGGGTATAGTGGTGTAGTAGGTTATAGTAGGGTATAGTGGTATAGTAGGTTATAGTAGGGTATAGTGGTATAGTAGGGTATAGTGGTATAGTAGGTTATAGTAGGGGTATAGTGGTGTAGTAGGTTATAGTAGGGTATAGTGGTATAGTAGGTTATAGTAGGGTATAGTGGTATAGTAGGGTATAGTGGTATAGTAGGTTATAGTAGGGGTATAGTGGTATAGTAGGTTATAGTAGGGGTATAGTGGTGTAGTAGGTTATAGTAGGGTATAGTGGTATAGTAGTTATAGTAGGGTATAGTGGTATAGTAGGGTATAGTGGTATAGAAGGTTATAGTAGAGTATAGTGGTATAGTAGGTTATAGTAGGTGTATAGTGGTATAGTAGGTTATAGTAGGGGTATAGTGGTATAGTAGGTTATAGTAGAGGTATAGTGGTATAGTAGGTTATAGTAGGGGTATAGTGGTATAGTAGGTTATAGTAGGGGTATAGTGGTATAGTAGGTTATAGTAGGGTATAGTGGTATAGTAGGTTATAGTAGGGTATAGTGGTATAGTAGGTTATAGTAGGGTATAGTGGTATAGTAGGTAATAGTAGGGTATAGTGGTATAGTAGGTTATAGTAGGGTATAGTGGTATAGTAGGTTATAGTAGGGTATAGTGGTATAGTAGGTTATAGTAGGGAATAGTGGTATAGTAGCGTATAGTAGGGGTATAGTGAAATAGTAGGGGTATAGTGGTATAGGAGGTTATAGTAGGGGTATAGTGGTATAGTAGGTTATAGTAGGGTATAGTGATATAGTAGGTTATAGTAGGGTATAGTGGTATAGTGGTATAGTAGGTTATAGTAGGGTATAGTGATATAGTAGGTTATAGTAGGGTATAGTGGTATAGTAGGTTATAGTAGGGTATAGTGATATAGTAGGTTATAGTAGGGTATAGTGGTATAGTGGTATAGTAGGGTATAGTGATATAGTAGGTTATAGTAGGGGTATAGTGGTATAGTAGGTTAAAGTAGGGTATAGTGGTATAGTAGGTTATAGTAGGGTATAGTGGTATAGTAGGTTATAGTAGGGTATAGTGGTATAGTAGGTTATAGTAGGGGTATAGTGGTATAGTAGATTATAATAGGGGTATAGTGGTATAGTAGGTTATAGTAGGGTATAGTGGTATAGTAGGTTATAGTAGGGTATAGTGGTATAGTAGGTTACAGTAGGGTATAGTGATATAGTAGGTTATAGTAGGGGTATAGTGGTATAGTAGGTTATAGTAGGGTATAGTGGTTTAGTAGGTTATAGTAGGGTATAGTGGTATAGTAGGTTATAGTAGGGTATAGTGGTATAGTGATATAGTAGGTTATAGTGGTATAGTAGGTTATAGTAGGGGTAAAGTGGTATAGTAGGTTATAGTAGGGGTATAGTGGTATAGAAGGTTATAGTAGGGTTTAGTGGTATAGTAGGTTATAGTAAGGGTATAGTGGTATAGTAGGTTATAGTAGGGTATAATGGTATAGTAGGTTATAGTAGGGGTATAGTGATATAGTAGGTTATAGTAGGGGTATAGTGGTATAGTAGGTTATAGTAGGTGTATAGTGATATAGTAGGTTATAGTAGGGTATAGTGGTATATTAGGTTATAGTAGGGTATAGTGGTATAGTAGGTTATAGTAGGGGTATAGTGGTATAGTAGGTTATAGTAGGGTATAATGGTATAGTAGGCTATAGTAGAGTATAGTGGTATAGTAGGTTATAGTAGGGGTATAGTGGTATAGTAGGTTATAGTAGGGGTATAGTGGTATAGTAGGTTATAGTAGAGGTATAGTGGTATAGTAGGTTATAGTAGGGGTATAGTGGTATAGTAGGTTATAGTAGGGGTATAGTGGTATAGTAGGTTATAGTAGGGTATAGTGGTATAGTAGGTTATAGTAGGGTATAGTGGTATAGTAGGTTATAGTAGGGTATAGTGGTATAGTAGGTAATAGTAGGGTATAGTGGTATAGTAGGTTATAGTAGGGTATAGTGGTATAGTAGGTTATAGTAGGGTATAGTGGTATAGTAGGTTATAGTAGGGTATAGTGGTATAGTAGGTTATAGTAGGGGTATAGTGGTGTAGTAGGTTATAGTAGGGTATAGTGGTATAGTAGGTTATAGGTAGGTATAGTGGTATAGTAGGTTATAGTAGGGTATAGTGGTGTATAGTAGGTTATAGTAGGGTATAGTGGTACAGTAGGTTAAGTAGGTAGGGTATAGTGGGTATAGTAGGGTATAGTGGTATAGTAGGTTATAGTAGGGGTATAGTGGTATAGTAGGTTATAGTAGGGGTATAGTGGTTGTAGTAGGTTATAGTAGGGTATAGTGGTATAGTAGGTTATAGTAGGGTATAGTGGTATAGTAGGTTAGTAGGGTATAGTGGTAGTAGGTAGGGGTTAATAGTAGGGGTATAGGGGTATAGTAGGTTATAGTAGGGTATAGTGGTATAGTAGGTTATAGTAGGGGTATAGTGGTATAGTAGGTTATAGTAGGGGTATAGTGGTATAGTAGGTTATAGTAGGTATAGTGGTATAGTAGGTTATAGTAGGGTATAGTGGTATAGTAGGTTATAGTAGGTATAGTGGTATAGTAGGTAATAGTAGGGTATAGTGGTATAGTAGGTTATAGTAGGGTATAGTGGTATAGTAGGTTATAGTAGGGTATAGTGGTATAGTAGGTTATAGTAGGGAATAGTGGTATAGTAGCGTATAGTAGGGGTATAGTGAATAGTAGGGGATAGTGGTATAGTAGGTTATAGTAGGGTATAGTGGTATAGTAGGTTATAGTAGGGTATAGTGGATATAGTAGGTTATAGTAGGGGTATAGTGGTATAGTAGGTATAGTAGGGTATAGTGGTATAGTAGGGTATAGTGTATAGTAGGTTATAGTAGGGTATAGTGGTATAGTGTTTATACTAGGGTATAGTGGTATAGTGGTATAGTAGGGTATAGTAGGGTATAGTGATATAGTAGGTTATAGTAGGGTATAGTGGTATAGTAGGGTAAGTGATATAGTAGGTTATAGTAGGGGTATAGTGTATAGTAGGTTAAGTAGGGTATAGTGGTATAGTAGGTTATAGTAGGGTATAGTGGTATAGTAGGTTATAGTAGGGGTATAGTGATATAGTAGGTTATAGTAGGGTATAGTGGTATAGTGGTTAGTAGGTTATAGTAGGGTATAGTGATATAGTAGGTTATAGTAGGGTATAGTGGTATAGTAGGTTATAGTAGGGTATAGTGATATAGTAGGTTATAGTAGGGTATAGTGGTATAGTGGTATAGTAGGGTATAGTGATATAGTAGGTTATAGTAGGGGTATAGTGGTATAGTAGGTTAAAGTAGGGTATAGTGGTTATAGTAGGTTATAGTAGGGTATAGTGGTATAGTAGGTTATAGTAGGGTATAGTGGTATAGTAGGTTATAGTAGGGGTATAGTGGTATAGTAGGATTATATAGGGGTATAGTGGTATAGTAGGTTATAGTAGGGTATAGTGGTATAGTAGGTTATAGTAGGGTATAGTGGTATAGTAGGTTACAGTAGGGGTATAGTGATATAGTAGGTTATAGTAGGGTATAGTGGTATAGTAGGTTATAGTAGGGGTATAGTGTTTAGTAGGTTATAGTAGGGTATAGTGGTATAGTAGGTTATAGTAGGGTATAGTGGTATAGTGGATATAGTAGGGTATAGTGGTATAGTAGGTTATAGTAGGGGTAAAGTGGTATAGTAGGTTATAGTAGGGGTATAGTGGTATAGAAGGTTATAGTAGGGTTTAGTGGTATAGTAGGTTATAGTAGGGGTATAGTGATATAGTAGGTTATAGTAGGGTATAATGGTATAGTAGGTTATAGTAGGGGTATAGTGATATAGTAGGTTATAGTAGGGGTATAGTGGTATAGTAGGTTATAGTAGGTGTATAGTGATATAGTAGGTTATAGTAGGGTATAGTGGTATATTAGGTTATAGTAGGGTATAGTGGTATAGTAGGTTATAGTAGGGGTATAGTGGTATAGTAGGTTATAGTAGGGTATAATGGTATAGTAAGCTATAGTAGGGTATAGTGGTATAGTAGGTTATAGTAGGGGTATAGTGGATATAGTAGGTTATAGTAGGTGTATAGTGATATAGTAGGTCATAGTAGGGTATAGTGGTATATTAGGTTATAGTAGGGTATAGTGGTATAGTAGGTTATAGTAGGGGTATAGTGGTATAGTAGGTTATAAGTAGGGGTATAGTGGTATAGTGGTATAGTAGGTTATAGCAGGGTTATAGTGGTATAGTAGGTTATAGTAGGTGTATAGTGATATAGTAGGTATAGTAGGATATAGTGGTATATTAGGTTATAGTAGGGTATAGTGGTATAGTAGGTTATAGTAGGGGTATAGTGGTATAGTAGGTTATAGTAGGGGTATAGTGGTATAGTGGTTATAGTAGGGTATAGTGGTATAGTAGGTTATAGTAGGGGGTATTATGATATAGTAGGGTATAGTAGGGGTATAGTGGTATAGTAGGTTATAGTAGGGTATAGTGGTATATTAGGTTATAGTAGGGGTATAGTGATATAGTAGGTTATAGTAGGGTATAGTGGTATAGTAGGTTATAGTAGGGTATAGTGATATAGTAGGTTATAGTACGGTATAGTGGTATAGTAGGTTATAGTAGGGGTATAGTGGTATAGTAGGTTATAGTAGGGTATAGTGATATAGTAGGTTATAGTAGGGTATAGTGATATAGTAGGTTGTAGTAGGGTATAGTGTATAGTAGGTTATAGTAGGGTATAGTGATATAGTAGGTTATAGTAGGGTATAGTGGTATAGTAGGTTATAGTAGGGTATAGTGGTATAGTAGGTTATAGTAGGTATAGTGGTATAGTAGGTTATAGTAGGGTATAGTGGTATAGTAGTTTATAGTAGGGTATAGTGATATAGTAGGTTATAGTAGGGTATAGTGGTATAGTAGGTTATAGTAGGGTATAGTGGTATAGTAGGTTATAGTAGGGGTATAGTGATATAGTAGGTTATAGTAGGGTATAGTGGTATAGTAGGTTATAGTAGGGTATAGTGGTATAGTAGGTTATAGTAGGGGTATAGTGATATAGTAGGTTATAGTAGGGTATAGTGGTATAGTAGGTTATAGTAGGGGTATAGTGGATATAGTAGGTTATAGTAGGGTATAGTGGTATAGTAGGTTATAGTAGGGTATAATGGTATAGTAGGCTATAGTAGGGGTATAGTGTTATAGTAGGTTATAGTAGGGTATTAGTGGTATAGTAGGTTATAGTAGGGGTATAGTGGGTTAGTAGGTTATAGTAGGGGTATAGTGGTATAGTAGGTTATAGTAGGGTATAGTGGTATAGTAGGTTATAGTAGGGGTATAGTGATATAGTAGGTTATAGTAGGGTATAGTGGTATAGTAGGTTATAGTAGGGGTATAGTGGGTTAGTAGGTTATAGTAGGGGTATAGTGGTATAGTAGGTTATAGTAGGGTATAGTGGTATAGTAGGTTATAGTAGGGGTATAGTGATATAGTAGGTTATAGTAGGGTATAGTGGTATAGTAGGTTATAGTAGGGTATAGTGGTATAGTAGGTTATAGTAGGGTATAATGGTATAGTAGGCTATAGTAGGGGTATAGTGGTATAGTAGGTTATAGTAGGGGTATAGTGGTATAGTAGGTTATAGTAGGGTATAATGGTTATAGTAGGCTATAGTAGGGGTATAGTGGTTATAGTAGGTTATAGTAGGGGTATAGTGGTATAGTAGGTTATAGTAGGGTATAATGGTATAGTAGGCTATAGTAGGGGTATAGTGGTATAGTAGGTTATAGTAGGGGTATAGTGGTATAGTAGGTTATAGTAGGGGTATAGTGTTATAGTAGGTTATAGTAGGGTATAGTGTTATAGTAGGTTATAGTAGGGTATAGTGGTATAGTAGGTTATAGTAGGGGTATAGTGGTATAGTAGGTTATAGTAGGGTATAGTGATATAGTAGGTTATAGTAGGGGTATAGTGATATAGTAGGTTATAGTAGGGTATAGTGATATAGTAGGTTATAGTAGGGTATAGTGATATAGTAGGTTATAGTAGGGGTATAGTGGTATAGTAGGTTATAGTAGGGTATAGTGGTATAGTAGTTTATAGTAGGGTATAGTGGTATAGTAGGTTATAGTAGGGTATATTGATATAGTAGGTTATAGTAGGGGTATAGTGATATAGTAGGTTATAGTAGGGTATAGTAGGGCATAGTGGTATAGTAGGGGTATAGTGATATAGTAGGTTATAGTAGGGTATAGTGATATAGTAGGTTATAGTAGGGGTATAGTGGTATAGTAGGGTATAGTAGGGGTATAGTGGGTTAGTAGGTTATAGTAGGGGTATAGTGGTATAGTAGGTTATAGTAGGGTATAGTGATATAGTAGATTATAGTAGGGGTATAGTGGTATAGTAGGTTATAGTAGGGTATAGTGGTATAGTAGGTTATAGTAGGGTATAGTGGTATAGTAGGTTATAGTAGGGGTATAGTGGTATAAGTAGGTTATAGTAGGGTATAGTGGTATTGTAGGTTATAGTAGGGGTATAGTGGTATATTAGGTTATAGTAGGGTATAGTGGTATAGTAGGTTATAGTAGGGTATAGTGATATAGTAGGTTATTGTAGGGTATAGTGGTATAGTAGGTTATAGTAGGGTATAGTGATATAGTAGGTTATAGTAGGGTATAGTGGTATAGTAGGTTATAGTAGGGTATATTGGTATAGTAGGTTATAGTAGGGTTATAGTGGTATATTGGGTATAGTAGGGCATAGTGGTATAGTAGGTTATAGTGGATATAGTAGGTTATAGTAGGGGTATAGTGGTATAGTAGGGTACAGTAGGGCATAGTGGTATAGTAGGTTATAGTGGTATAGTAGGTTATAGTAGTGTATAGTGGTATAGTATGTTATAGTAGGGGTATAGTGAGGTAGTGTAGGGTATAGTAGGGCATAGTGGTATAGTAGGTTATAGTAGGTATAGTGGTATAGTAGAGGTATAGTGATATAGTAGGTTATAGTAGGGTACAGTGATATTGTAGGTTATAGTAGGGGTATAGTGGTATAGTAGGTAATAGTAGGGGTATAGTGGTATAGTAGGTTATAGTAGGGTATAGTGATATAGTAGGTTATAGTAGGGTATAGTGATATAATAGGTTATAGTAGGGTATAGTGATATTGTAGGTTATAGTAGGGGTATAGTGGTTTAGTAGGTTATAGTAGGGGTATAGTGGTATAGTAGGTTATAGTAGGGTATAGTGATATAGTAGGTTATAGTAGGGGTATAGTGGTATAGTAGGTTATAGTAGGGTATAGTTGGGTATAGTAGGGTATAGTGTATAGTAGGTTATAGTAGGGTATAGTGGTATAGTAGGTTATAGTAGGGGTAAAGTGGTATAGTAGGTTATAGTAGGGGTATAGTGGTATAGAAGGTTATAGTAGGGTATAGTGGTATAGTAGGTTATAGTAGGGGTATAGTGGTATAGTAGGTTATAGTAGGGGTATAGTGGTATAGTAGGTTATAGTAGGGTATAGTGGTATAGTAGGTTATAGTAGGGTATAGTGGTATAGTAGGGTATAGTAGGGTATAGTGGTATAGTAGGTTATAGTAGGGTATAGTGGTATATTAGGTTATAGTAGGGTATAGTGGTATAGTAGGTTATAGTAGGGGTATAGTGGTATAGTAGGTTATAGTAGGGGTATAGTGGTATAGTGGTATAGTAGGTTATAGTAGGGTATAGTGGTATAGTAGGTTATAGTAGGTGTATAGTGATATAGTAGGTTATAGTAGGATATAGTGGTATATTAGGTTATAGTAGGGTATAGTGGTATAGTAGGTTATAGTAGGGGTATAGTGGTATAGTAGGTTATAGTAGGGGTATAGTGGTATAGTGGTATAGTAGGGTATAGTGGTATAGTAGGTTATAGTAGGGGGTATTATGATATAGTAGGGTATAGTAGGGGTATAGTGGTATAGTAGGTTAGTATAGTAGGGTATAGTGGTATATTAGGTTATAGTAGGGGTATAGTGATATAGTAGGTTATAGTAGGGTATAGTGGTATAGTAGGTTATAGTAGGGTATAGTGATATAGTAGGTTAAAGTAGGGTATAGTGGTATAGTAGGTTATAGTAGGCTATAGTGGTATAGTAGGTTATAGTAGGGGTATAGTGGTATAGTAGGTTATAGTAGGGTATAGTGATATAGTAGGTTATAGTAGGGGGTATAGTGATATAGTAGGTTATATTAGGGTTATAGTGGTATAGTAGGTTATAGTAGGGTATAATGGTATAGTAGGCTATAGTAGGGGTATAGTGTTATAGTAGGTTATAGTAGGGTATAGTGGTATAGTAGGTTATAGTAGGGGTATAGTGGTATAGTAGGTTATAGTAGGGTATAGTGATATAGTAGGTTATGTAGGGGTATAGTGATATAGTAGGTTATAGTAGGTATAGTGATATAGTAGGTTATAGTAGGGTATAGTGATATAGTAGGTTATAGTAGGGTATAGTGGTATAGTAGGTTATAGTAGGGTTATAGTGGTATAGTAGTTTATAGTAGGGTAAGTGATATAGTAGGTTATAGTAGGGTATAGTAGGGCATAGTGGTATAGTAGGGTATAGTGGTATAGTAGGTTATAGTAGGGTATAGTGGTATAGTAGGTTATAGTAGGGTATAGTGATATTGTAGGTTATAGTAGGGGTATAGTGGTATAGTAGGGGTATAGTAGGGGTATAGTGATATAGTAGATTATAGTAGGGGTTATAGTGGTATAGTAGGTTATAGTAGGGTATAGTGGTATAGTAGGTTATAGTAGGGTATAGTGGTATAGTAGGTTATAGTAGGTATAGTGAAATAGTAGGTTATAATAGGGTTATAGTGGTATAGTAGGTTATAGTAGGGTATAGAACTATAGTAGGTTATAGTAGGGTATAGTGATATAGTAGGTTATAGTAGGGTATAGTAGGGCATAGTGGTATAGTAGGGGTATAGTGATATAGTAGGTTATAGTAGGGTATAGTGGTATAGTAGGTTATAGTAGGGTATAGTGGTATAGTAGGGTATAGTAGGGGTATAGTGGGTATAGTAGGTTATAGTAGGGTATAGTGTATAGTAGGTTATAGTAGGGGTATAGTGAGTATAGTAGATTATAGTAGGGTATAGTGGTATAGTAGGTTAGTAGGGTATAGTGGTATAGTAAGGTTATAGTAGGGTTATAGTGGTATAGTAGGTTATAGTAGCGTATAGTGGTTATAGTAGGTTATAGTAGGGTATAGTGGTATAGTAGGTTATAGTAGGGTATAGTGATATTAGGTTATAGTAGGGTATAGTGGTATAGTAGGTTATAGTAGGGTATAGTGATATAGTAGGTTATTGTAGGGTATAGTGGTATAGTAGGTTATAGTAGGGTATAGTGATATAGTAGGTTATAGTAGGGTATAGTGGTATAGTAGGTTATAGTAGGGTATATTGGTATAGTAGGTTATAGTAGGGGTATAGTGGTATAGTAGAGGTATAGTAGGGCATAGTGGTATAGTAGGTTATAGTGGTATAGTAGGTTATAGTAGGGTATAGTGGTATAGTAGGGTACAGTAGGGCATAGTGGTATAGTAGGTTATAGTGGTATAGTAGGTTATAGTAGTGTATAGTGGTATAGTATGTTATAGTAGGAGGGTATAAGTGGTAGTGTAGGGTATAGTAGGGCATAGTGGTATAGTAGGTTATAGTAGGTATAGTGGTATAGTAGAGGTATAGTAGAGTATTGTGATTATGTAGGTTATAGTAGAGTATAGTTATATTGTAGGTATATAGTAGGGTATAGTGGTATAGTAGGTTATAGTAGGGGTATAGTGGTATAGTAGGTTATAGTAGGGTATAGTGGTATAGTAGGTTATAGTAGGGTATAGTGATATTGTAGGTTATAGTAAGGTATAGTGGTTATAGTAGGTTATAGTAGGGGTATTAGTGGTATAGTAGGTTATAGTAGGGTATAGTGATATAGTAGGTTATAGTAGGGGTATAGTGGTATAGTAGGTTATAGTAGGGGTATAGTGGTATAGTAGGTTATAGTAGGGTATAGTGGTATAGTAGGTTATAGTAGGGGTATAGTGGTATAGTAGTTATAGTAGGGGTATAGTGGTATATTAGGGTTATAGTAGGGTATAGTGGTATAGTAGGTTATAGTAGGGTATAGTGATATAGTAGGTTATAGTAGGCGGTATAGTGGTATAGTAGGGTTATAGGAGGGTTATAGTGGTATAGTAGGTTATAGTAGGGGTATAGTGGTATAGTAGGTTATAGTAGGGTATAGTGGTATAGTATATTATAGTAGGGGTATAGTGGTATATTAGGTTATAGTAGGGGTATAGTGGTATAGTATGGTTATAGTAGGGTATAGTGGTATAGTAGGTTATAGTAGGGGTATAGTGATATATTAGGTTATAGTAGGGTATAGTGATATAGTAGGTTATAGTAGGGGTATAGTGGTATAGTAGGTTATAGTAGGGTATAGTGATATAGTAGGTTATAGTAGGGTATAGTGGTATAGTAGGTAATAGTAGGGGTATAGTGGTATAGTAGGTTATAGTAGGATATAGTGGTATAGTAGGTTATAGTAGGGGTATAGTGGTATAGTAGGTTATAGTAGGGGTATAATGGTATAGTAGGCTATAGTAGGGTATAGTGGTATAGTAGGTTATAGTAGGGTATAGTGGGTATAGTAGGTTATAGTAGGGGTATAGTGGTATATTAGGTTATAGTAGGGTATAGTGGTATAGTAGGTTATAGTAGGGGTATAGTGGTATAGTAGGTTATAGTAGGGGTATAGTGGTATAGTGGTATAGTAGGTTAGTAGGGTATAGTGGTATAGTAGGTTATAGTAGGTGTATAGTGATATAGTAGGTTATAGTAGGGTAAAGTGGTATATTAGGTTATAGTAGGGTATAGTGATATAGTAGGTTATAGTAGGGGTATAGTGGTATAGTAGGGTATAGGAGGGTATAGTGGTATAGTAGGTTATAGTAGGGTATAGTGGTATAGTAGGTTATAGTAGGGTATAGTGGTATAGTATATTATAGTAGGGGTATAGTGGTATATTAGGTTATAGTAGGGGTATAGTGGTATAGTAGGTTATAGTAGGGTTATAGTGATATAGTAGGTTATAGTAGGGGTATAGTGATATAGTAGGTTATAGTAGGGTATATTGATATAGTAGGTTATAGTAGGGGTATAGTGGTATAGTAGGTTATAGTAGGGTATAGTGATATAGTAGGTAATAGTAGGGGTATTAGTGGTATAGTAGGGTATAGTAGGGGTTATAGTGGTATAGTAGGTTATAGTAGGATATAGTGGTATAGTAGGTTATAGTAGGGGTATAGTGGTATAGTAGGTTATAGTAGGGTATAATGGTATAGTAGGCTATAGTAGGGGTATAGTGGTATAGTAGGTTATAGTAGGGTATAGTGGTATAGTAGGTTATAGTAGGGTATAGTGGTATAGTAGGTTATAGTAGGGGTATAGTGGTATAGTAGGTTATAGTAGGGTATAGTGGTATAGTAGGTTATAGTATGGGTATAGTGGTATATTAGGTTATAGTAGGGTATAGTGTATAGTAGGTTATAGTAGGGGAATAGTGGTATAGTAGGTATAGTAGGGGTATAGTGGTATAGTGGTATAGTAGGTTATAGTAGGGTATAGTGGTATATTAGGTTATAGTAGGGTATAGTGGTATAGTAGGTTATAGTAGGGGTATAGTGTACAGTAGGTTATAGTAGGGGTATAGTGGTATAGTGGAATAGTAGGGTATAGTGGTATAGTAGGTATAGTAGGGGTATAGTGGTATAGTAGGTTATAGTAGGGGTATAGTGGTATAGTGGTATAGTAGGGTATAGTGGTATAGTAGGTTATAGTAGGGGTAATATGATTAGTAGGTATAGTAGGGGTATAGTGGTATAGTAGGTTATAGTAGGGTATAGTGGTATATTAGGTTATAGTAGGGGTATAGTGATATAGTAGGTTATAGTAGGGTATAGTGATATAGTAGGTTATAGTAGGGTATAGTGGTATAGTAGGTTATAGTAGGGTATAGTGATATAGTAGGTTATAGTACGGTATAGTGGTATAGTAGGTTATAGTAGGGGTATAGTGGTATAGTAGGTTTAGTAGGGTATAGTGATATAGTAGGTTATAGTAGGGTATAGTGATATAGTAGGTTGTAGTAGGGTATTATTGGTATAGTAGGTTATAGTAGGGTATAGT
Organism: Coregonus lavaretus; assembly: GCF_964263955.1. NCBI lineage: Eukaryota > Metazoa > Chordata > Actinopteri > Salmoniformes > Salmonidae > Coregonus > Coregonus lavaretus. The sequence goes on from NW_028162827.1 coordinate 80,936, forward strand.
GATATAGTAGGTTATAGTAGGGTATAGTGGTATAGTAGGTTATAGTAGGGTATAGTGGTTATAGTAGGTTATAGTAGGGTATAGTGGTATAGTAGGTTATAGTAGGGTATAGTGGTATAGTAGGTTATAGTAGGGTATAATGGTATAGTAGGCTATAGTAGGGGTATAGTGTATAGTAGGTTATAGTAGGGTATAGTGGTATATTAGCTTATAGTAGGGGTATAGTGGTATAGTAGGTTATAGTAGGGTATAGTGGTATAGTAGGTTATAGTAGGGGTATAGTGGTATAGTGGTATAGTAGGTTATAGTAGGGTTATAGTGGTATAGTAGGTTATAGTAGGTGTATAGTGATATAGTAGGTTATAGTAGGATATAGTGGTATATTAGGTTATAGTAGGGTATAGTGTATAGTAGGTTATAGTAGGGGTATAGTGGTATAGTAGGTTATAGTAGGGGTATAGTGGTATAGTGGTATAGTAGGGTTAGTGGTATAGTAGGTTATAGTAGGGGTATTATGATATAGTAGGGTATAGTAGGGGTATAGTGGTATAGTAGGTTATAGTAGGGTATAGTGGTATATTAGGTTATAGTAGGGGTATAGTGATATAGTAGGTTATAGTAGGGGTATAGTGGTATAGTAGGTTATAGTAGGGTATAGTGATATAGTAGGTTATAGTACGGTATAGTGGTATAGTAGGTTATAGTAGGGGTATAGTGGTATAGTAGGTTATAGTAGGGTATAGTGATATAGTAGGTTATAGTAGGGTATAGTGATATAGTAGGTTGTAGTAGGGTATAGTGGTATAGTAGGTTATAGTAGAGGTATAGTGGTATAGTAGGTTATAGTAGGGTATAGTGGTATAGTAGGTTATAGTAGGGTATAGTGGTATAGTAGGGTATAGTAGGGTATAGTGATATAGTAGGTTATAGTAGGGGTATAGTGGTATAGTAGGTTATAGTAGGTGTATAGTGATATAGTAGGTTATAGTAGGGGTATAGTGGTATAGTAGATTATAGTAGGGTGTATAGTGGATATAGTAGGTTATAGTAGGGTATAGTGGTATAGTAGGTTATAGTAGGGGTATAGTGGTATTGTAGGTTATAGTAGGTGTATTGGGTATAGTAGGTTATAGTAGGGGTATAGAGGTATAGTAGGGTATAGTGTGGTATAGTGGTATAGTAGGTTATAGTAGGGTATAGTGGTATAGTAGATTATAGTAGGGGTATAGTGGTATAGTAGGTTATAGTAGGGTATAGTGGTATATTAGGTTATAGTAGGGTATAGTGGTATAGTAGGTTATAGTAGGGGTATAGTGGTATAGTAGGTTATAGTAGGGGTATAGTGGGTTATAGTGGTATTAGTAGGGTATAGTAGGGTATAGTGGTATAGTAGGTATAGTAGGGGTATAGTGGTATAGTAGGTTATAGTAGGTGTATAGTGATATAGTAGGTTATAGTAGGGTATAGTGGTATATTAGGTTATAGTAGGGTATAGTGGTATAGTAGGTTATAGTAGGGGGTATAGTGGTATAGTAGGTATAGTAGGGGTATAGTGGATAGTGGTATAGTAGGTATAGTAGGGTATAGTGGTATAGTAGGGTTATAGTAGGTGTATAGTGATATAGTAGGTTATAGTAGGATTAGTGGTATATTGGGTTATAGTAGGGTATAGTGGTATAGTAGGTTTATAGTAGGGGTATAGTGGTATAGTAGGTATAGTAGGGGTATAGTGGTATAGTGGTATAGTAGGGTATAGTGGTATAGTAGGTTATAGTAGGGTATTATGATATAGTAGGGTATAGGAGGGGTATAGTGTATAGTAGGTTATAGTAGGGGTATAGTGGTATATTAGGTTTATAGTAGGGGTATAGTGATATAGTAGGTTATAGTAGGGTATAGTGGTATAGTAGGTTATAGTAGGGTATAGTGATATAGTAGGTTATAGTACGGTATAGTGGTATAGTAGGTTATAGTAGGGTATAGTGGTATAGTAGGTTATAGTAGGGTATAGTGGATATAGTAGGTTATAGGGTATAGTGATATAGTAGGTTGTAGTAGGGTATAGTGGTATATAGGTATATAGTTATAGTAGGGTATAGTGATATAGTAGGTTATAGTAGGTATAGTGGTATAGTAGGTTATAGTAGGGTATAGTGGTATAGTAGGTTATAGTAGGGGTATAGTGGTATAGTAGGTTATAGTAGGGTATAGTGATATAGTAGGTTATAGTAGGGGTTATAGTGATATAGTAGGTTATAGTAGGGTATAGTGGTATAGTAGGTTATAGTAGGGTATAATGGTATAGTAGGCTATAGTAGGGGTTATAGTGTTATAGTAGGTTATAGTAGGGTATAGTGGTATAGTAGGTTATAGTAGGGGTATAGTGGTATAGTAGGTTATAGTAGGGTATAGTGATATAGTAGGTTATAGTAGGGGTATAGTGATATAGTAGGTTATAGTAGGGTATAGTGATATAGTAGGTTATAGTAGGGTATAGTGATATAGTAGGTTATAGTAGGGTATAGTGATATAGTAGGTTATAGTAGGGTATAGTGGTATAGTAGGTTATAGTAGGGTATAGTGGTATAGTAGGTTATAGTAGGGTATAGTGGTATAGTAGGTTATAGTAGGGTATAGTGATATAGTAGGTTATAATAGGGTATAGTGTATAGTAGGTTATAGTAGGGTATAGTGATATAGTAGGTTATAGTAGGGTATAGTGATATAGTAGGTTATAGTAGGGTATAGTAGGGCATAGTGGTATAGTATGGGGTATAGTGATATAGTAGGTTATAGTAGGGTATAGTTATATAGTAGGTTATAGTAGGGTATAGTTATATAGTAGGTTATAGTAGGGGTATAGTGGTATAGTAGGGTATAGTAGGGGTATAGTGATATAGTAGGTTATAATAGGGTATAGTGGTATAGTAGGTTATAGTAGGGTATAGTGGTATAGTAGGTTATAGTAGGGTATAGTGGTATAGTAGGTTATAGTAGGGTATAGTGGTATAGTAGGTTATAGTAGGGTATAGTGGTATAGTAGGTTATAGTAGGGTATAGTGGTATAGTAGGTTATAGTAGGGGTATAGTGGTATAGTAGGTTATAGTAGGGTATAGTGGTATAGTAGGTTATAGTAGGGGTATAGTGGTATATTAGGTTATAGTAGGGTATAGTGGTATAGTAGGTTATAGTAGGGTATAGTGGTATAGTAGGTTATAGTAGCGGTATAGTGGTATATTAGGTTATAGTAGGGTATAGTGGTATAGTAGGTTATAGTAGGGTATAGTGATATAGTAGGTTATTGTAGGGCATAGTGGTATAGTAGGGGTATAGTGATATAGTAGGTTATAGTAGGGTATAGTTATATAGTAGGATATAGTAGGGTATAGTTATATAGTAGGTTATAGTAGGGGTATAGTGGTATAGTAGGGTATAGTAGGGGTATAGTGGGTTAGTAGGTTATAGTAGGGGTATAGTGGTATAGTAGGTTATAGTAGGGTATAGTGATATAGTAGATTATAGTAGGGGTATAGTGGTATAGTAGGTTATAGTAGGGTATAGTGGTATAGTAGGTTATAGTAGGGGTATAGTGGTATAGTAGGTTATAGTAGGGTATAGTGGTATAGTAGGTTATAGTAGGGTATAGTGGTATAGTAGGTTATAGTAGGGTATAGTAGGGGTATAGTGGTATATTAGGTTATAGTAGGGTATAGTGGTATAGTAGGTTATAGTAGGGTATAGTGATATAGTAGGTTATTGTAGGGTATAGTGGTATAGTAGGTTATAGTAGGGTATAGTGATATAGTAGGTTATAGTAGGGTATAGTGGTATAGTAGGTTATAGTAGGGTATAGTGATATTGTAGGTTATAGTAGGGGTATAGTGGTATAGTAGGTTATAGTAGGGCATAGTGGTATAGTAGGTTATAGTGGTATAGTAGGTTATAGTAGGTTATAGTAGGGTATAATGGTATAGTAGGTTATAGTAGGGTATAGTGGTATAGTAGGTTATAGTAGGGTATAGTGATATTGTAGGTTATAGTAGGGGTATAGTGGTATAGTATGTTATAGTAGGGCATAGTGGTATAGTAGGTTATAGTGGTATAGTAGGTTATAGTAGGGGTATAGTGGTATAGTAGGGTACAGTAGGGCATAGTGGTATAGTAGGTTATAGTGGTATAGTAGGTTATAGTAGTGTATAGTGGTATAGTATGTTATAGTAGGGGTATAGTGGTAGTGTAGGGTATAGTAGGGCATAGTGGTATAGTAGGTTATAGTAGGTATAGTGGTATAGTAGAGGTATAGTGATATAGTAGGTTATAGTAGGGTATAGTGATATTGTAGGTTATAGTAGGGGTATAGTGGTATAGTAGGTAATAGTAGGGGTATAGTGGTATAGTAGGTTATAGTAGGGTATAGTGATATAGTAGGTTATAGTAGGGTATAGTGATATAATAGGTTATAGTAGGGTATAGTGATATTGTAGGTTATAGTAGGGGTATAGTGGTATAGTAGGTTATAGTAGGGGTATAGTGGTATAGTAGGTTATAGTAGGGTATAGTGATATAGTAGGTTATAGTAGGGGTATAGTGGTATAGTAGGTTATAGTAGGGGTATAGTGGTATAGTAGGGTATAGTAGGGTATAGTGGTATAGTAGGTTATAGTAGGGTATAGTGGTATAGTAGGTTATAGTAGGGGTAAAGTGGTATAGTAGGTTATAGTAGGGGTATAGTGGTATAGAAGGTTATAGTAGGGTATAGTGGTATAGTAGGTTATAGTAGGGGTATAGTGGTATAGTAGGTTATAGTAGGGGTATAGTGGTATAGTAGGTTATAGTAGGGTATAGTGGTATAGTAGGTTATAGTAGGGTATAGTGGTATAGTAGGGTATAGTAGGGTATAGTGGTATAGTAGGTTATAGTAGGGTATAGTGGTATATTAGGTTATAGTAGGGTATAGTGGTATAGTAGGTTATAGTAGGGGTATAGTGGTATAGTAGATTATAGTAGGGGTATAGTGGTATAGTGGTATAGAAGGTTATAGTAGGGTATAGTGGTATAGTAGGTTATAGTAGGTGTATAGTGATATAGTAGGTTATAGTAGGATATAGTGGTATATTAGGTTATAGTAGGGTATAGTGGTATAGTAGGTTATAGTAGGGGTATAGTGGTATAGTAGGTTATAGTAGGGTATAGTGATATAGTAGGTTATAGTAGGGGTATAGTGATATAGTAGGTTATAGTAGGGTATAGTTATATAGTAGGTTATAGTAGGGTATAGTGATATAGTAGGTTATAGTAGGGTATAGTGAAATAGGAGGTTATAGTAGGGTATAGTGGTATAGTAGGTTATAGTAGGGTATAGTGGTATAGTAGGTTATAGTAGGGTATAGTGGTATAGTAGGTTATAGTAGGGTATAGTGATATAGTAGGTTATAATAGGGTATAGTGGTATAGTAGGTTATAGTAGGGTATAGTGATATAGTAGGTTATAGTAGGGTATAGTGATATAGTAGGTTATAGTAGGGTATAGTAGGGCATAGTGGTATAGTAGGGGTATAGTGATATAGTAGGTTATAGTAGGGTATAGTTATATAGTAGGTTATAGTAGGGTATAGTTATATATTAGGTTATACTAGGGGTATAGTGGTATAGTAGGGTATAGTAGGGGTATAGTGATATAGTAGGTTATAATAGGGTATAGTGGTATAGTAGGTTATAGTAGGGTATAGTGATATAGTAGGTTATAGTAGGGTATAGTGATATAGTAGGTTATAGTAGGGTATAGTAGGGCATAGTGGTATAGTAGGGGTATAGTGATATAGTAGGTTATAGTAGGGTATAGTTATATAGTAGGTTATAGTAGGGTATAGTTATATAGTAGGTTATAGTAGGGGTATAGTGGTATAGTAGGTTATAGTAGGGGTATAGTGGGTTAGTAGGTTATAGTAGGGGTATAGTGGTATAGTAGGTTATAGTAGGGTATAGTGATATAGTAGATTATAGTAGGGGTATAGTGGTATAGTAGGTTATAGTAGGGTATAGTGGTATAGTAGGTTATAGTAGGGTATAGTGGTATAGTAGGTTATAGTAGGGTATAGTGGTATAGTAGGTTATAGTAGGATATAGTGGTATAGTAGGTTATAGTAGGGGTATAGTGGTATATTAGGTTATAGTAGGGTATAGTGGTATAGTAGGTTATAGTAGGGTATAGTGATATAGTAGGTTATTGTAGGGTATAGTGGTATAGTAGGTTATAGTAGGGTATAGTTATATAGTAGGTTATAGTAGGGTATAGTGGTATAGTAGGTTATAGTAGGGTATATTGGTATAGTAGGTTATAGTAGGTGTATAGTGATATTGTAGGTTATAGTAGGGGTATAGTGGTATAGTAGGGTATAGTAGGGCATAGTGGTATAGTAGGTTATAGTGGTATAGTAGGTTATAGTAGGGGTATAGTGGTATAGTAGGGTACAGTAGGGCATAGTGGTATAGTAGGTTATAGTGGTATAGTAGGTTATAGTAGTGTATAGTGGTATAGTATGTTATAGTAGGGGTATAGTGGTAGTGTAGGGTATAGTAGGGCATAGTGGTATAGTAGGTTATAGTAGGTATAGTGGTATAGTAGAGGTATAGTGATATAGTAGGTTATAGTAGGGTATAGTGATATTGTAGGTTATAGTAGGGGTATAGTGGTATAGTAGGTAATAGTAGGGGTATAGTGGTATAGTAGGTTATAGTAGGGTATAGTGATATAGTAGGTTATAGTAGGGTATAGTGATATAATAGGTTATAGTAGGGTATAGTGGTATAGTAGGTTATAGTAGGGTATAGTGATATAGTAGGTTATAGTAGGGTATAGTGATATAATAGGTTATAGTAGGGTATAGTGGTATAGTAGGTTATAGTAGGTGTATAGTGATATTGTAGGTTATAGTAGGGGTATAGTGGTATAGTAGGTTATAGTAGGGGTATAGTGGTATAGTAGGTTATAGTAGGGTATAGTGATATAGTAGGTTATAGTAGGGGTATAGTGGTATAGTAGGTTATAGTAGGGGTGTAGTGGTATAGTAGGGTATAGTAGGGTATAGTGGTATAGTAGGTTATAGTAGGGTATAGTGGTATAGTAGGTTATAGTAGGGGTAAAGTGGTATAGTAGGTTATAGTAGGGGTATAGTGGTATAGAAGGTTATAGTAGGGTATAGTGGTATAGTAGGTTATAGTAGGGGTATAGTGGTATAGTAGGTTATAGTAGGGGTATAGTGGTATAGTAGGTTATAGTAGGGTATAGTGGTATAGTAGGTTATAGTAGGGTATAGTGGTATATTAGGTTATAGTAGGGTATAGTGGTATAGTAGGTTATAGTAGGGGTATAGTGGTATAGTAGGTTATAGTAGGGGTATAGTGGTATAGTGGTATAGTAGGGTATAGTGGTATAGTAGGTTATAGTAGGGGTATTATGATATAGTAGGGTATAGTAGGGTATAGTGGTATAGTAGGTTATAGTAGGGTATAGTGGTATATTAGGTTATAGTAGGGTATAGTGGTATAGTGGGTTATAGTAGGGGTATAGTGGTATAGTAGGTTATAGTAGGGGTATAGTGGTATAGTGGTATAGTAGGTTATAGTAGGGTATAGTGGTATAGTAGGTTATAGTAGGTGTATAGTGATATAGTAGGTTATAGTAGGATATAGTGGTATATTAGGTTATAGTAGGGTATAGTGGTATAGTAGGTTATAGTAGGGGTATAGTGGTATAGTAGGTTATAGTAGGGGTATAGTGGTATAGTGGTATAGTAGGGTATAGTGGTATAGTAGGTTATAGTAGGGGTATTATGATATAGTAGGGTATAGTAGGGGTATAGTGGTATAGTAGGTTATAGTAGGGTATAGTGGTATATTAGGTTATAGTAGGGGTATAGTGATATAGTAGGTTATAGTAGGGTATAGTGGTATAGTAGGTTATAGTAGGGTATAGTGATATAGTAGGTTATAGTACGGTATAGTGGTATAGTAGGTTGTAGTAGGGGTATAGTGGTATAGTAGGTTATAGTAGGGTATAGTGATATAGTAGGTTATAGTAGGGTATAGTGATATAGTAGGTTGTAGTAGGGTATAGTGGTATAGTAGGTTATAGTAGGGTATAGTGATATAGTAGGTTATAGTAGGGTATAGTGGTATAGTAGGTTATAGTAGGGTATAGTGGTATAGTAGGTTATAGTAGGGGTATAGTGGTATAGTAGGTTATAGTAGGGTATAGTGATATAGTAGGTTATAGTAGGGGTATAGTGATATAGTAGGTTATAGTAGGGTATAGTGGTATAGTAGGTTATAGTAGGGTATATTGGTATAGTAGGCTATAGTAGGGGTATAGTGTTATAGTAGGTTATAGTAGGGTATAGTGGTATAGTAGGTTATAGTAGGGGTATAGTGGTATAGTAGGTTATAGTAGGGTATAGTGATATAGTAGGTTATAGTAGGGGTATAGTGATATAGTAGGTTATAGTAGGGTATAGTGATATAGTAGGTTATAGTAGGGTATAGTGATATAGTAGGTTATAGTAGGGTATAGTGGTATAGTAGGTTATAGTAGGGTATAGTGGTATAGTAGTTTATAGTAGGGTATAGTGATATAGTAGGTTTATAGTAGGGTATAGTGGTATAGTAGGTTATAGTAGGGTATAGTGATATAGTAGGTTATAATAGGGTATAGTGGTATAGTAGGTTATAGTAGGGTATAGTACTATAGTAGGTTATAGTAGGGTATAGTGATATAGTAGGTTATAGTAGGGTATAGTGGTATAGTAGGTTATAGTAGGGTATAGTGGTATAGTAGGTTATAGTAGGGGTATTATGATATAGTAGGGTATAGTAGGGGTATAGTGGTATAGTAGGTTATAGTAGGGTATAGTGGTATATTAGGTTATAGTAGGGGTATAGTGATATAGTAGGTTATAGTAGGGTATAGTGGTATAGTAGGTTATAGTAGGGTATAGTGATATAGTAGGTTATAGTACGGTATAGTGGTATAGTAGGTTGTAGTAGGGGTATAGTGGTATAGTAGGTTATAGTAGGGTATAGTGATATAGTAGGTTATAGTAGGGTATAGTGATATAGTAGGTTGTAGTAGGGTATAGTGGTATAGTAGGTTATAGTAGGGTATAGTGATATAGTAGGTTATAGTAGGGTATAGTGGTATAGTAGGTTATAGTAGGGTATAGTGGTATAGTAGGTTATAGTAGGGGTATAGTGGTATAGTAGGTTATAGTAGGGTATAGTGATATAGTAGGTTATAGTAGGGGTATAGTGATATAGTAGGTTATAGTAGGGTATAGTGGTATAGTAGGTTATAGTAGGGTATAATGGTATAGTAGGCTATAGTAGGGGTATAGTGTTATAGTAGGTTATAGTAGGTAATAGTGGTATAGTAGGTTATAGTAGGGGTATAGTGGTATAGTAGGTTATAGTAGGGTATAGTGATATAGTAGGTTATAGTAGGGGTATAGTGATATAGTAGGTTATAGTAGGGTATAGTGATATAGTAGGTTATAGTAGGGGTATAGTGATATAGTAGGTTATAGTAGGGTATAGTGGTATAGTAGGTTATAGTAGGGTATAGTGGTATAGTAGTTTATAGTAGCGTATAGTGATATAGTAGGTTATAGTAGGGTATAGTGGTATAGTAGGTTATAGTAGGGTATAGTGATATAGTAGGTTATAATAGGGTATAGTGGTATAGTAGGTTATAGTAGGGTATAGTACTATAGTAGGTTATAGTAGGGTATAGTGATATAGTAGGTTATAGTAGGGTATAGTAGGGCATAGTGGTATAGTAGGGGTATAGTGATATAGTAGGTTATAGTAGGGTATAGTGATATAGTAGGTTATAGTAGGGGTATAGTGGTATAGTAGGGTATAGTAAAGGGTATAGTGGGTTAGTAGGTTATAGTAGGGGTATAGTGGTATAGTAGGTTATGGTAGGGTATAGTGATATAGTAGATTATAGTAGGGGTATAGTGGTATAGTAGGTTATAGTAGGGTATAGTGGTATAGTAGGTTATAGTAGGGTATAGTGGTATAGTAGGTTATAGTAGGGTATAGTGGTATAGTAGGTTATAGTAGGGTATAGTGGTATAGTAGGTTATAGTAGGGGTATAGTGATATAATAGGTTATAGTAGGGTATAGTGGTATAGTAGGTTATAGTAGGGTATATTGGTATAGTAGGTTATAGTAGGGGTATAGTGGTATAGTAGGGTATAGTAGGGCATAGTGGTATAGTAGGTTATAGTGGTATAGTAGGTTATAGTAGGGGTATAGTGGTATAGTAGGGTACAGTAGGGCATAGTGGTATAGTAGGTTATAGTGGTATAGTAGGTTATAGTAGTGTATAGTGGTATAGTATGTTATAGTAGGGGTATAGTGGTAGTGTAGGGTATAGTAGGGCATAGTGGTATAGTAGGTTATAGTAGGTATAGTGGTATAGTAGAGGTATAGTGATATAGTAGGTTATAGTAGGGTATAGTGATATTGTAGGTTATAGTAGGGGTATAGTGGTATAGTAGGTTATGGTAGGGGTATAGTGGTATAGTAGGTTATAGTAGGGTATAGTGATATAGTAGGTTATAGTAGGGGTATAGTGGTATAGTAGGTTATAGTAGGGGTATAGTGGTATAGTAGGGTATAGTAGGGTATAGTGGTATAGTAGGTTATAGTAGGGGTATAGTGGTATAGTAGGTTATAGTAGGGGTATAGTGGTATAGTAGGGTATAGTAGGGTATAGTGGTATAGTAGGTTATAGTAGGGTATAGTGGTATAGTAGATTATAGTAGGGGTATAGTGGTATATTAGGTTATAGTAGGGGTATAGTGGTATAGTAGGTTATAGTAGGGTATAGTGATATAGTAGGTTATAGTAGGGGTATAGTGGTATAGTAGGGTATAGGAGGGTATAGTGGTATAGTAGGTTATAGTAGGGTATAGTGGTATAGTAGGTTATAGTAGGGTATAGTGGTATAGTATATTATAGTAGGGGTATAGTGGTATATTAGGTTATAGTAGGGGTATAGTGGTATAGTAGGTTATAGTAGGGTATAGTGATATAGTAGGTTATAGTAGGGGTATAGTGATATATTAGGTTATAGTAGGGTATAGTGATATAGTAGGTTATAGTAGGGGTATAGTGGTATAGTAGGTTATAGTAGGGTATAGTGATATAGTAGGTTATAGTAGGGTATAGTGGTATAGTAGGTAATAGTAGGGGTATAGTGGTATAGTAGGGTATAGTAGGGGTATAGTGGTATAGTAGGTTATAGTAGGATATAGTGGTATAGTAGGTTATAGTAGGGGTATAGTGGTATAGTAGGTTATAGTAGGGTATAATGGTATAGTAGGCTATAGTAGGGTATAGTGGTATAGTAGGTTATAGTAGGGTATAGTGGTATAGTAGGTTATAGTAGGGTATAGTGGTATATTAGGTTATAGTAGGGTATAGTGGTATAGTAGGTTATAGTAGGGGAATAGTGGTATAGTAGGTTATAGTAGGGGTATAGTGGTATAGTGGTATAGTAGGTTATAGTAGGGTATAGTGGTATAGTAGGTTATAGTAGGTGTATAGTGATATAGTAGGTTATAGTAGGGTATAGTGGTATATTAGGTTATAGTAGGGTATAGTGATATAGTAGGTTATAGTAGGGGTATAGTGGTATAGTAGAGTATAGGAGGGTATAGTGGTATAGTAGGTTATAGTAGGGTATAGTGGTATAGTAGGTTATAGTAGGGTATAGTGGTATAGTATATTATAGTAGGGGTATAGTGGTATATTAGGTTATAGTAGGGGTATAGTGGTATAGTAGGTTATAGTAGGGTATAGTGATATAGTAGGTTATAGTAGGGGTATAGTGATATATTAGGTTATAGTAGGGTATAGTGATATAGTAGGTTATAGTAGGGGTATAGTGGTATAGTAGGTTATAGTAGGGTATAGTGATATAGTAGGTTATAGTAGGGTATAGTGGTATAGTAGGTAATAGTAGGGGTATAGTGGTATAGTAGGTTATAGTAGGGGTATAGTGGTATAGTAGGTTATAGTAGGGTATAATGGTATAGTAGGCTATAGTAGGGTATAGTGGTATAGTAGGTTATAGTAGGGGTATAGTGGTATAGTAGGTTATAGTAGGGTATAGTGGTATATTAGGTTATAGTAGGGTATAGTGGTATAGTAGGTTATAGTAGGGGAATAGTGGTATATTAGGTTATAGTAGGGGTATAGTGGTATAGTAGGTTATAGTAGGATATAGTGGTATAGTAGGTTATAGTAGGGGTATAGTGGTATAGTAGGTTATAGTAGGGTATAATGGTATAGTAGGCTATAGTAGGGTATAGTGGTATAGTAGGTTATAGTAGGGTATAGTGGTATAGTAGGTTATAGTAGGGTATAGTGGTATATTAGGTTATAGTAGGGTATAGTGGTATAGTAGGTTATAGTAGGGGAATAGTGGTATAGTAGGTTATAGTAGGGGTATAGTGGTATAGTGGTATAGTAGGTTATAGTAGGGTATAGTGGTATAGTAGGTTATAGTAGGTGTATAGTGATATAGTAGGTTATAGTAGGGTATAGTGGTATATTAGGTTATAGTAGGGTATAGTAGGTTATAGTAGGGTATAGTGGTATAGTAGGTTATAGTAGGGGTATAGTGGTATAGTGGTATAGTAGGGTATAGTGGTATAGTAGGTTATAGTAGGGGTATTATGATATAGTAGGGTATAGTAGGGGTATAGTGGTATAGTAGGTTATAGTAGGGTATAGTGGTATATTAGGTTATAGTAGGGGTATAGTGATATAGTAGGTTATAGTAGGGTATAGTGGTATAGTAGGTTATAGTAGGGTATAGTGATATAGTAGGTTATAGTACGGTATAGTGGTATAGTAGGTTATAGTAGGGGTATAGTGGTATAGTAGGTTATAGTAGGGTATAGTGATATAGTAGGTTATATTAGGGTATAGTGATATAGTAGGTTGTAGTAGGGTATAGTGGTATAGTAGGTTATAGTAGGGTATAGTGATATAGTAGGTTATAGTAGGGTATAGTGGTATAGTAGGTATAGTAGGGTATAGTGGTATAGTAGGTTATAGTAGGGGTATAGTGGTATAGTAGGTTATAGTAGGGTATAGTGATATAGTAGGTTATAGTAGGGTATAGTGGTATAGTAGGTAATAGTAGGGGTTATAGTGGTATAGTGGGTATAGTAGGTTATAGTAGGGTATAGTGGTATAGTAGGTTATAGTAGGTGTATAGTGATATAGTAGGTTATAGTAGGGTATAGTGGTATATTAGGTTATAGTAGGGTATAGTGATATAGTAGGTTATAGTAGGGGTATAGTGGTATAGTAGAGTATAGGAGGGTATAGTGGTATAGTAGGTTATAGTAGGGGTATAGTGGTATAGTAGGTTATAGTAGGGTATAATGGTATAGTAGGCTATAGTAGGGTATAGTGGTATAGTAGGTTATAGTAGGGTATAGTGGTATAGTAGGTTATAGTAGGGTATAGTGGTATATTAGGTTATAGTAGGGTATAGTGGTATAGTAGGTTATAGTAGGGGAATAGTGGTATAGTAGGTTATAGTAGGGGTATAGTGGTATAGTGGTATAGTAGGTTATAGTAGGGTATAGTGGTATAGTAGGTTATAGTAGGTGTATAGTGATATAGTAGGTTATAGTAGGGTATAGTGATATAGTAGGTTATAGTAGGGGTATAGTGGTATAGTAGGTTATAGTAGGGTATAGTAGGTTATAGTAGGGGTATAGTGGTATAGTAGGTTATAGTAGGGGTATAGTGGAATAGTGGTATAGTAGGGTATAGTGGTATAGTAGGTTATAGTAGGGGTATTATGATATAGTAGGGTATAGTAGGGGTATAGTGGTATAGTAGGTTATAGTAGGGTATAGTGGTATATTAGGTTATAGTAGGGGTATAGTGATATAGTAGGTTATAGTAGGGTATAGTGGTAGTAGGTATAGTAGGGTATAGTGATATAGTAGGTTAGTACGGTATAGTGGTATAGTAGGTTATAGTAGGGGTATAGTGGTATAGTAGGTATAGTAGGTAGTGATAGTAGGTGGTTATTAGGGTATAGTGATATAGTAGGTTAGTAGTAGGGTATAGTGGTATAGTAGGTTATAGTAGGGTATAGTGATATAGTAAGGTTATAGTAGGGTATAGTGGTATAGTAGGTTATAGTAGGGTATAGTGGTATAGTAGGTTATAGTAGGGGTATAGTGGTATAGTAGGTTATAGTAGGGTATAGTGATATAGTAGGTTATAGTAGGGTATAGTGGTATAGTAGGTAATAGTAGGGGTATAGTGGTATAGTGGTATAGTAGGTTATAGTAGGGTATAGTGGTATAGTAGGTTATAGTAGGTGTATAGTGATATAGTAGGTTATAGTAGGGTATAGTGGTATATTAGGTTATAGTAGGGTATAGTGATATAGTAGGTTATAGTAGGGTATAGTGGTATAGTAGAGTATAGGAGGGTATAGTGGTATAGTAGGTTATAGTAGGGTATAGTGGTATAGTAGGTTATAGTAGGGTATAGTGGTATAGTATATTATAGTAGGGGTATAGTGGTATATTAGGTTATAGTAGGGGTATAGTGGTATAGTAGGTTATAGTAGGGTATAGTGATATAGTAGGTTATAGTAGGGGTATAGTGATATAGTAGGTTATAGTAGGGTATAGTGATATAGTAGGTTATAGTAGGGGTATAGTGGTATAGTAGGTTATAGTAGGGTATAGTGGTATAGTAGGTTATAGTAGGGTATAGTGGTATAGTAGGTAATAGTAGGGGTATAGTGGTATAGTAGGTATAGTAGGGTTATAGTGGTATAGTAGGTTATAGTAGGGTATAATGGTATAGTAGGCTATAGTAGGGTATAGTGGTATAGTAGGTTATAGTAGGGTAT
>NW_028162826.1:5000-15000 GCF_964263955.1 Coregonus lavaretus
GTCACAAAGGTCAATGTGGGCCTGCATGGATGTCAGCAGGGCATGAGGGAGAAGGCCCAAGTGAATAGGTGTGTCTGTGTGAGTGAGTGAACCTGTCTCATAGGGGGGCAGAGCAGGCATCCCCTTTGGGGGCTGTCTGCTCTGTCCCCCTTTTTTTTTGGCCTCCTATACCTCTGGAGGTCAAGGGAGTAAGCTGTACTCTCAAGCCCATGGGAGAGAGGGTTTTAATAGGGAGAGAGTGATTAAAAAGAGGCATGGTGCTCCAGGGGAGTGAGCTGTACTCTCATGCCCATGGGAGATGCCCTTTACTAGGCAGGGAGTTTAGAACAAGGTGCATGGAGCTCCAGAGGTCACAAAGGTCAATGTGGGCCTGCATGGATGTCAGCAGGGCATGAGGGAGAAGGCCCAAGTGAATAGGTTTGTCTGTGTGTGTCTGTGTGAGTGAGTGAGTGAGTGTGTGTGTGAACCTTTCCCACAGGAGGGCAGCACTGTGCAGGCAGCTCCAATGGAGGCTGGCTGCTCTGTGCCCATGTATTATTTGTTCTCTCTCTCTCTCTCTCCCCTTTCTTCTGGCCTGCTGGATCACTTTTGTGTGTGGAGGGCTGGACTCTGTCTCACCCATCCCAGCCATGGGCACCCAGAATGCCCATGTGTGAGTCAGGAGCCCTCCCCTGGTTCTCCTAGTGAAAATGACCTGTGGCGCCCCCCTGTGGATGGATCTTGGTGGGGGTGCTTGGACCCCTTCTTGGGGTCTCCCCCAAGCCAGCCATGCCGGCCATGGGCACCCAAAACCCCCATGTGTGAGTGAACAGCCTCCCCAGTGTCCCCCTAGTGAAATCAGGCTTAAAGTGACCTGTGGCGCCCCCCTGTGGATGGATCTTGGTGGGGGTGCTTGGACCCCTTCTTGGGGTCTCCCCCAAGCCAGCCATGCCGGCCATGGGCACCCAAAACCCCCATGTGTGAGTGAACAGCCTCCCCAGTGTACCCATAGTGAAATCAGGCTTAAAGTGACCTGTGGCGCCCCCCTGTGGATGGATCTTGGTGGGGGTGCTTGGACCCCTTCTTGGGGTCTCCTCCAAGCCAGCCATGCCGACCATGGGCACCCAAAACCCCCATGTGTGAGTGAACAGCCTCCCCAGTGTACCCATAGTGAAATCAGGCTTAAAGTGACCTGTGGCGCCCCCCTGTGGATGGATCTTGGTGGGGGTGCTTGGACCCCTTCTTGGGGTCTCCCCCAAGCCAGCCATGCCGGCCATGGGCACCCAAAACCCCCATGTGTGAGTGAACAGCCTCCCCAGTGTACCCATAGTGAAATCAGGCTTAAAGTGACCTGTGGCGCCCCCCTGTGGATGGATCTTGGTGGGGGTGCTTGGACCCCTTCTTGGGGTCTCCTCCAAGCCAGCCATGCCGACCATGGGCACCCAAAACCCCCATGTGTGAGTGAACAGCCTCCCCAGTGTACCCATAGTGAAATCAGGCTTAAAGTGACCTGTGGCGCCCCCCTGTGGATGGATCTTGGTGGGGGTGCTTGGACCCCTTCTTGGGGTCTCCTCCAAGCCAGCCATGCCGACCATGGGCACCCAAAACCCCCATGTGTGAGTGAACAGCCTCCCCAGTGTACCCATAGTGAAATCAGGCTTAAAGTGACCTGTGGCGCCCCCCTGTGGATGGATCTTGGTGGGGGTGCTTGGACCCCTTCTTGGGGTCTCCCCCAAGCCAGCCATGCCGGCCATGGGCACCCAAAACCCCCATGTGTGAGTGAACAGCCTCCCCAGTGTACCCATAGTGAAATCAGGCTTAAAGTGACCTGTGGCGCCCCCCTGTGGATGGATCTTGGTGGGGGTGCTTGGACCCCTTCTTGGGGTCTCCTCCAAGCCAGCCATGCCGACCATGGGCACCCAAAACCCCCATGTGTGAGTGAACAGCCTCCCCAGTGTACCCATAGTGAAATCAGGCTTAAAGTGACCTGTGGCGCCCCCCTGTGGATGGATCTTGGTGGGGGTGCTTGGACCCCTTCTTGGGGTCTCCCCCAAGCCAGCCATGCCGGCCATGGGCACCCAAAACCCCCATGTGTGAGTGAACAGCCTCCCCAGTGTACCCATAGTGAAATCAGGCTTAAAGTGACCTGTGGCGCCCCCCTGTGGATGGATCTTGGTGGGGGTGCTTGGACCCCTTCTTGGGGTCTCCTCCAAGCCAGCCATGCCGACCATGGGCACCCAAAACCCCCATGTGTGAGTGAACAGCCTCCCCAGTGTACCCATAGTGAAATCAGGCTTAAAGTGACCTGTGGCGCCCCCCTGTGGATGGATCTTGGTGGGGGTGCTTGGACCCCTTCTTGGGGTCTCCTCCAAGCCAGCCATGCCGACCATGGGCACCCAAAACCCCCATGTGTGAGTGAACAGCCTCCCCAGTGTACCCATAGTGAAATCAGGCTTAAAGTGACCTGTGGCGCCCCCCTGTGGATGGATCTTGGTGGGGGTGCTTGGACCCCTTCTTGGGGTCTCCCCCAAGCCAGCCATGCCGGCCATGGGCACCCAAAACCCCCATGTGTGAGTGAACAGCCTCCCCAGTGTACCCATAGTGAAATCAGGCTTAAAGTGACCTGTGGCGCCCCCCTGTGGATGGATCTTGGTGGGGGTGCTTGGACCCCTTCTTGGGGTCTCCTCCAAGCCAGCCATGCCGACCATGGGCACCCAAAACCCCCATGTGTGAGTGAACAGCCTCCCCAGTGTACCCATAGTGAAATCAGGCTTAAAGTGACCTGTGGCGCCCCCCTGTGGATGGATCTTGGTGGGGGTGCTTGGACCCCTTCTTGGGGTCTCCCCCAAGCCAGCCATGCCGGCCATGGGCACCCAAAACCCCCATGTGTGAGTGAACAGCCTCCCCAGTGTACCCATAGTGAAATCAGGCTTAAAGTGACCTGTGGCGCCCCCCTGTGGATGGATCTTGGTGGGGGTGCTTGGACCCCTTCTTGGGGTCTCCTCCAAGCCAGCCATGCCGACCATGGGCACCCAAAACCCCCATGTGTGAGTGAACAGCCTCCCCAGTGTACCCATAGTGAAATCAGGCTTAAAGTGACCTGTGGCGCCCCCCTGTGGATGGATCTTGGTGGGGGTGCTTGGACCCCTTCTTGGGGTCTCCTCCAAGCCAGCCATGCCGACCATGGGCACCCAAAACCCCCATGTGTGAGTGAACAGCCTCCCCAGTGTACCCATAGTGAAATCAGGCTTAAAGTGACCTGTGGCGCCCCCCTGTGGATGGATTCGGCTGTGGGTGCTTGGACCCCTTCTCGGGGTCCCCCCCAAGCCAGCCATGCCGGCCATGGGCACCCAAAACCCCCATGTGTGAGTGAACAGCCTCCCCAGTGTACCCATAGTGAAATCAGGCTTAAAGTGACCTGTGGCGCCCCCCTGTGGATGGATTCGGCTGTGGGTGCTTGGACCCCTTCTCGGGGTCCCCCCCAAGCCAGCCATGCCGGCCATGGGCACCCAAAACCCCCATGTGTGAGTGAACAGCCTCCCCTGTGTCCCCATAGTGAAATCCGGCATAAAGTGACCTGTGGCGCCCCCCTGTGGATGGATTCGGCTGTGGGTGCTTGGACCCCTTCTTGGGGTCTCCTCCAAGCCAGCCATGCCGACCATGGGCACCCAAAACCCCCATGTGTGAGTGAACAGCCTCCCCTGGGTACCCATAGTGAAATCAGGCTTAAAATGACATGTGGCGCCCCCCTGTGGATAGATCCGGCTGTGGGTGCTTGGACCCCTTCTTGGGGTCCCCCCCAAGCCATCCATGCCGACCATGGGCACCCCAAACCCCCATGTGTGAGTGAACAGCCTCCCCTGGGTACCCATAGTGAAATCAGGCTTAAAATGACATGTGGCGCCCCCCTGTGGATAGATCCGGCTGTGGGTGCTTGGACCCCTTCTTGGGGTCCCCCCCAAGCTGGCCATGCCTTCAATGGGCACCCAAAACCCCCATGTGTGAGTGAACAGC
Organism: Coregonus lavaretus; assembly: GCF_964263955.1. NCBI lineage: Eukaryota > Metazoa > Chordata > Actinopteri > Salmoniformes > Salmonidae > Coregonus > Coregonus lavaretus. The sequence continues at coordinate 8,994 of NW_028162826.1, forward strand.
CTCCCCTGGGTACCCATAGTGAAATCCGGCCTAAAGTGACATGTGGCGCCCCCCTGTGGATGGATCCGGCTGTGGGGTCTTGGACCCCTTCTTGGGGTCCCCCCCAAGCCAGCCATGCCGACCATGGGCACCCAAAACCCCCATGTGTGAGTGAAAAGCCTCCCCTGGGTCCCCATAGTGAAATCCGGCCTACAATGACCTGTGGCGCCCCCCTGTGGATGGATCCGGCTGTGGGGTCTTGGACCCCTTCTTGGGGTCCCCCCCAAGCCAGCCATGCCGACCAAGGGCACCCAAAACCCCCATGTGTGAGTGAAAAGCCTCCCCTGGGTCCCCATAGTGAAATCAGGCTTAAAGTGACCTGTGGCGCCCCCCTGTGGATGGATCTTGGTGGGGGTGCTTGGACCCCTTCTTGGGGTCTCCTCCAAGCCAGCCATGCCGACCAAGGGCACCCAAAACCCCCATGTGTGAGTGAACAGCCTCCCCAGTGTACCCCTAGTGAAATCCGGCCTAAAGTGACCTGTGGCGCCCCCCTGTGGATGGATTCGGCTGTGGGTGCTTGGACCCCTTCTTGGGGTCTCCCCCAAGCCAGCCATGCCGACCATGGGCACCCAAAACCCCCATGTGTGAGTGAACAGCCTCCCCTGGGTCCCCATAGTGAAATCCGGCCTAAAATGACCTGTGGCGCCCCCCTGTGGATGGATCTGGATGGGGGTGCTTGGACCCCTTCTTGGGGTCTCCTCCAAGCCAGCCATGCCGACCATGGGCACCCAAAACCCCCATGTGTGAGTGAACAGCCTCCCCTGGGTCCCCATAGTGAAATCCGGCCTAAAATGACCTGTGGCGCCCCCCTGTGGATGGATCTGGATGGGGGTGCTTGGACCCCTTCTTGGGGTCTCCTCCAAGCCAGCCATGCCGACCATGGGCACCCAAAACCCCCATGTGTGAGTGAACAGCCTCCCCTGGGTCCCCATAGTGAAATCCGGCCTAAAGTGACCTGTGGCGCCCCCCTGTGGATGGATCTGGATGGGGGTGCTTGGACCCCTTCTTGGGGTCACCCCCAAGCCGGCCATGGGCACCCAAAACCCCCATTTGTGAGTTAAGATCATCCCCTGGTTCCCCTAGTGAAATCAGGCTTAAAATGACATGTGGCGCCCCCCTGTGGATGGATCCGGGTGTGGGGTCTTGGACCCACTCTTGGGGTCACCCCCAAGCCGGCCAAGGGCACCCAAAACCCCCATGTGTGAGGTAATAGCCTCCCCTGGTTCTCCTAGTGTCCGCCGGCGGTTTACCATATGGGGGTGTCTGACCACCAACCCAATCCGAGAAAAGTGCATCAAAATCGGCCTTCCGGGAGCCAGGAGTCGGTCCCTGGTTCTCCTAATGTCAACCGGATGATTTCCATATGGGGGTGTCTGACCACCAACCCAATCCGAGAAAAGTGCATCAAAATCGGCCTTCCGGGAGCCAGGAGTCGGTCCCTGGTTCTCCTGGTGTCAACCGGATGGTTTCCATATGGGGGTGTCTGACCACCAACCCAATCCGAGAAAAGTGCATCAAAATCGGCCTTCCGGGAGCCAGGAGTCGGTCCCTGGTTCTCCTAATGTCAACCGGATGATTTCCATATGGGGGTGTCTGACCACCAACCCAATCCGAGAAAAGTGCATCAAAATCGGCCTTCCGGGAGCCAGGAGTCGGTCCCTGGTTCTCCTAATGTCAACCGGATGATTTCCATATGGGGGTGTCTGACCACCAACCCAATCCGAGAAAAGTGCATCAAAATCGGCCTTCCGGGAGCCAGGAGTCGGTCCCTGGTTCTCCTAATGTCAACCGGATGATTTCCATATGGGGGTGTCTGACCACCAACCCAATCCGAAAAAAGTGCATCAAAATCGGCCTTCCGGGAGCCAGGAGTCGGTCCCTGGTTCTCCTGGTGTCAACCGGATGGTTTCCATATGGGGGTGTCTGACCACCAACCCAATCCGAGAAAAGTGCATCAAAATCGGCCTTCCGGGAGCCAGGAGTCGGTCCCTGGTTCTCCTAATGTCAACCGGATGATTTCCATATGGGGGTGTCTGACCACCAACCCAATCCGAGAAAAGTGCATCAAAATCGGCCTTCCGGGAGCCAGGAGTCGGTCCCTGGTTCTCCTAATGTCAACCGGATGATTTCCATATGGGGGTGTCTGACCACCAACCCAATCCGAGAAAAGTGCATCAAAATCGGCCTTCCGGGAGCCAGGAGTCGGTCCCTGGTTCTCCTGATGTCAACCGGATGATTTCCATATGGGGGTGTCTGACCACCAACCCAATCCGAGAAAAGTGCATCAAAATCGGCCTTCCGGGAGCCAGGAGTCGGTCCCTGGTTCTCCTGTTGTCAACCGGATGATTTCCATATGGGGGTGTCTGACCACCAACCCAATCCGAGAAAAGTGCATCAAAATCGGCCTTCCGGGAGCCAGGAGTCGGTCCCTGGTTCTCCTAATGTCAACCGGATGATTTCCATATGGGGGTGTCTGACCACCAACCCAATCCGAGAAAAGTGCATCAAAATCGGCCTTCCGGGAGCCAGGAGTCGGTCCCTGGTTCTCCTAATGTCAACCGGATGATTTCCATATGGGGGTGTCTGACCACCAACCCAATCCGAGAAAAGTGCATCAAAATCGGCCTTCCGGGAGCCAGGAGTCGGTCCCTGGTTCTCCTGTTGTCAACCGGATGATTTCCATATGGGGGTGTCTGACCACCAACCCAATCCGAGAAAAGTGCATCAAAATCGGCCTTCCGGGAGCCAGGAGTCGGTCCCTGGTTCTCCTGTTGTCAACCGGATGATTTCCATATGGGGGTGTCTGACCACCAACCCAATCCGAGAAAAGTGCATCAAAATCGGCCTTCCGGGAGCCAGGAGTCGGTCCCTGGTTCTCCTGTTGTCAACCGGATGATTTCCATATGGGGGTGTCTGACCACCAACCCAATCCGAGAAAAGTGCATCAAAATCGGCCTTCCGGGAGCCAGGAGTCGGTCCCTGGTTCTCCTAATGTCAACCGGATGATTTCCATATGGGGGTGTCTGACCACCAACCCAATCCGAGAAAAGTGCATCAAAATCGGCCTTCCGGGAGCCAGGAGTCGGTCCCTGGTTCTCCTAATGTCAACCGGATGATTTCCATATGGGGGTGTCTGACCACCAACCCAATCCGAGAAAAGTGCATCAAAATCGGCCTTCCGGGAGCCAGGAGTCGGTCCCTGGTTCTCCTGTTGTCAACCGGATGATTTCCATATGGGGGTGTCTGACCACCAACCCAATCCGAGAAAAGTGCATCAAAATCGGCCTTCCGGGAGCCAGGAGTCGGTCCCTGGTTCTCCTGTTGTCAACCGGATGATTTCCATATGGGGGTGTCTGACCACCAACCCAATCCGAGAAAAGTGCATCAAAATCGGCCTTCCGGGAGCCAGGAGTCGGTCCCTGGTTCTCCTGTTGTCAACCGGATGATTTCCATATGGGGGTGTCTGACCACCAACCCAATCCGAGAAAAGTGCATCAAAATCGGCCTTCCGGGAGCCAGGAGTCGGTCCCTGGTTCTCCTGTTGTCAACCGGATGATTTCCATATGGGGGTGTCTGACCACCAACCCAATCCGAGAAAAGTGCATCAAAATCGGCCTTCCGGGAGCCAGGAGTCGGTCCCTGGTTCTCATAGTGTCAACCGGATGGTTTCCATATGGGGGTGTCTGACCACCAACCCAATCCGAAAAAAGTGCATCAAAATCGGCCTTCCGGGAGCCAGGAGTCGGTCCCTGGTTCTCATAGTGTCAACCGGATGATTTCCATATGGGGGTGTCTGACCACCAACCCAATCCGAGAAAAGTGCATCAAAATCGGCCTTCCGGGAGCCAGGAGTCGGTCCCTGGTTCTCATAGTGTCAACCGGATGATTTCCATATGGGGGTGTCTGACCACCAACCCAATCCGAGAAAAGTGCATCAAAATCGGCCTTCCGGGAGCCAGGAGTCGGTCCCTGGTTCTCATAGTGTCAACCGGATGGTTTCCATATGGGGGTGTCTGACCACCAACCCAATCCGAGAAAAGTGCATCAAAATCGGCCTTCCGGGAGCCAGGAGTCGGTCCCTGGTTCTCATAGTGTCAACCGGATGGTTTCCATATGGGGGTGTCTGACCACCAACCCAATCCGAAAAAAGTGCATCAAAATCGGCCTTCCGGGAGCCAGGAGTCGGTCCCTGGTTCTCATAGTGTCAACCGGATGGTTTCCATATGGGGGTGTCTGACCACCAACCCAATCCGAAAAAAGTGCATCAAAATCGGCCTTCCGGGAGCCAGGAGTCGGTCCCTGGTTCTCATAGTGTCAACCGGATGGTTTCCATATGGGGGTGTCTGACCACCAACCCAATCCGAAAAAAGTGCATCAAAATCGGCCTTCCGGGAGCCAGGAGTCGGTCCCTGGTTCTCCTGTTGTCAACCGGATGATTTCCATATGGGGGTGTCTGACCACCACCCCAATCCGAAAAAAGTGCATCAAAATCGGCCTCCGTGAGCCAGGAGTCGGTCCCTGGTTCTCCTGGTGTCCGCCGGCGGACAACCATGTTGGGGTGTCTGACCACCAACCCAATCCGAGAAAAGTGCATCAAAATCGGCCTTCCGTGAGGCAGGAGTCGGTCCCTGGTTCTCCTGTTGTCAACCGGATGATTTCCATATGGGGGTGTCTGACCACCACCCCAATCCGAAAAAAGTGCATCAAATCGGCCTTCCGTGAGGCAGGAGTCGGTCCCTGGTTCTCCTGGTGTCCGCCGGCGGACAACCATGTTGGGGTGTCTGACCCACAACCCAATCCGACCAAGTGCACCCAAATCGGCCTTCCGTGAGCCAGGAGTCGGTCTCTGGTTCTCCCATCGGCCGCCGGCGGTCTTCCATGTGGGGGTGTCTGACCCACAACCCAATCCGACCAAGAGCACCCATGTCGGCCTTGTGTGAGTCAGGAGCCGTTCCCCCTGGTTCTCATTTGGGTTACCATGCACGAAGGGACATAGTGCAATTTCGGCCGATTTTTCCGATTTTTTCAAATAATGTTTAAAAATACTTCCCGATGAGCTAGAGGTCCCAAATTTGGTCTATTATCCTCTTTTATGATGAACTTCCATTACCTAAAAGGGTTTTTCTTAACTCGTATAGGAACATCAACCGTTCTGACCCCTATTTTTTTTTTTCACTTTTCTAACATAATTAAAATATAGTAAAAAATTTCCAAAAACGAATTAATTTATATATAAATGTGCGTCTATTCGTGCCCTTTTGCGCCAAAAAAACCCCATCCTGATTGGACTTTTAGTTTTTGAATTATTAACGTTTTAAGTCGTTTTTTCAAAACCGAAATCGCTGTTTTTTCCCCCAAACGGCGGAGCACAGACAGGCCCAGCGGGTGGCAGGGCTTATGTCGATAATTTGGCCTCTCCCGTAGTAGCCCCACTCGGTTCCAGGTCGGCCAGACAGGTACCGGCGCGATTTTGAAAACCTCGTTTTCAGAGAATAGACTTCCATGGCGGATTGATCCGGGGGTGATGGCAAACCTCTCGGCCTGTGCGGATATTGGGAATCGGGCATGTTTGAGGGTTCTGGGTCCCTCAGAACCATGGTTCCAACGCTCCGAAGTGGACCATACCTCCAGGGACCTACTGGCCGTTCCCATGCCCAGGGGAAGGCCCGGTTTCGGCTACCTCATGTCCCCATGGCCCCTCTCTGTCGTGAAGCACCCGTACATGTCCGATTGATCCGGGGGTGATGGCAAACCTCTCGGCCCGTGCGGTTGTTGGTAAATGGGCTTTTTTGAGGGTTCTGGGTCCCGCAGAACCATGGTTCCAACGCTCCGAAGTGGACCATCCCTCCGGCGACCGACTGGAGGTGCTCATGCCCAGGGCAGGGCCTGGTTTCGGATACCCTCATGTCCCCATGTCCCCTGTCTATTCTCGAACCTGTTTCATATACACTGACCGATTGGCATTCGT
>NW_028162826.1:25000-30121 GCF_964263955.1 Coregonus lavaretus
GGGGCTGTCTGCTCTGTCCCCCTTTTTTTTTGGCCTCCTATACCTCTGGAGGTCAAGGGAGTAAGCTGTACTCTCAAGCCCATGGGAGAGAGGGTTTTAATAGGGAGAGAGTGATTAAAAAGAGGCATGGTGCTCCAGGGGAGTGAGCTGTACTCTCATGCCCATGGGAGATGCCCTTTACTAGGCAGGGAGTTTAGAACAAGGTGCATGGAGCTCCAGAGGTCACAAAGGTCAATGTGGGCCTGCATGGATGTCAGCAGGGCATGAGGGAGAAGGCCCAAGTGAATAGGTTTGTCTGTGTGTGTCTGTGTGAGTGTGTGAGTGAGTGTGTGTGTGAACCTTTCCCACAGGAGGGCAGCACTGTGCAGGCAGCTCCAATGGAGGCTGGCTGCTCTGTGCCCATGTATTATTTGTTCTCTCTCTCTCTCTCTCCCCTTTCTTCTGGCCTGCTGGATCACTTTTGTGTGTGGAGGGCTGGACTCTGTCTCACCCATCCCAGCCATGGGCACCCAGAATGCCCATGTGTGAGTCAGGAGCCCTCCCCTGGTTCTCCTAGTGAAAATGACCTGTGGCGCCCCCCTGTGGATGGATCTTGGTGGGGGTGCTTGGACCCCTTCTTGGGGTCTCCCCCAAGCCAGCCATGCCGGCCATGGGCACCCAAAACCCCCATGTGTGAGTGAACAGCCTCCCCAGTGTCCCCCTAGTGAAATCAGGCTTAAAGTGACCTGTGGCGCCCCCCTGTGGATGGATCTTGGTGGGGGTGCTTGGACCCCTTCTTGGGGTCTCCCCCAAGCCAGCCATGCCGGCCATGGGCACCCAAAACCCCCATGTGTGAGTGAACAGCCTCCCCAGTGTCCCCCTAGTGAAATCAGGCTTAAAGTGACCTGTGGCGCCCCCCTGTGGATGGATCTTGGTGGGGGTGCTTGGACCCCTTCTTGGGGTCTCCCCCAAGCCAGCCATGCCGGCCATGGGCACCCAAAACCCCCATGTGTGAGTGAACAGCCTCCCCAGTGTACCCATAGTGAAATCAGGCTTAAAGTGACCTGTGGCGCCCCCCTGTGGATGGATCTTGGTGGGGGTGCTTGGACCCCTTCTTGGGGTCTCCCCCAAGCCAGCCATGCCGGCCATGGGCACCCAAAACCCCCATGTGTGAGTGAACAGCCTCCCCAGTGTACCCATAGTGAAATCAGGCTTAAAGTGACCTGTGGCGCCCCCCTGTGGATGGATCTTGGTGGGGGTGCTTGGACCCCTTCTTGGGGTCTCCTCCAAGCCAGCCATGCCGACCATGGGCACCCAAAACCCCCATGTGTGAGTGAACAGCCTCCCCAGTGTACCCATAGTGAAATCAGGCTTAAAGTGACCTGTGGCGCCCCCCTGTGGATGGATCTTGGTGGGGGTGCTTGGACCCCTTCTTGGGGTCTCCCCCAAGCCAGCCATGCCGGCCATGGGCACCCAAAACCCCCATGTGTGAGTGAACAGCCTCCCCAGTGTACCCATAGTGAAATCAGGCTTAAAGTGACCTGTGGCGCCCCCCTGTGGATGGATCTTGGTGGGGGTGCTTGGACCCCTTCTTGGGGTCTCCTCCAAGCCAGCCATGCCGACCATGGGCACCCAAAACCCCCATGTGTGAGTGAACAGCCTCCCCAGTGTACCCATAGTGAAATCAGGCTTAAAGTGACCTGTGGCGCCCCCCTGTGGATGGATCTTGGTGGGGGTGCTTGGACCCCTTCTTGGGGTCTCCCCCAAGCCAGCCATGCCGGCCATGGGCACCCAAAACCCCCATGTGTGAGTGAACAGCCTCCCCAGTGTACCCATAGTGAAATCAGGCTTAAAGTGACCTGTGGCGCCCCCCTGTGGATGGATCTTGGTGGGGGTGCTTGGACCCCTTCTTGGGGTCTCCTCCAAGCCAGCCATGCCGACCATGGGCACCCAAAACCCCCATGTGTGAGTGAACAGCCTCCCCAGTGTACCCATAGTGAAATCAGGCTTAAAGTGACCTGTGGCGCCCCCCTGTGGATGGATCTTGGTGGGGGTGCTTGGACCCCTTCTTGGGGTCTCCTCCAAGCCAGCCATGCCGACCATGGGCACCCAAAACCCCCATGTGTGAGTGAACAGCCTCCCCAGTGTACCCATAGTGAAATCAGGCTTAAAGTGACCTGTGGCGCCCCCCTGTGGATGGATTCGGCTGTGGGTGCTTGGACCCCTTCTCGGGGTCCCCCCCAAGCCAGCCATGCCGGCCATGGGCACCCAAAACCCCCATGTGTGAGTGAACAGCCTCCCCAGTGTACCCATAGTGAAATCAGGCTTAAAGTGACCTGTGGCGCCCCCCTGTGGATGGATTCGGCTGTGGGTGCTTGGACCCCTTCTCGGGGTCCCCCCCAAGCCAGCCATGCCGGCCATGGGCACCCAAAACCCCCATGTGTGAGTGAACAGCCTCCCCTGTGTCCCCATAGTGAAATCCGGCATAAAGTGACCTGTGGCGCCCCCCTGTGGATGGATTCGGCTGTGGGTGCTTGGACCCCTTCTTGGGGTCTCCTCCAAGCCAGCCATGCCGACCATGGGCACCCAAAACCCCCATGTGTGAGTGAACAGCCTCCCCTGGGTACCCATAGTGAAATCAGGCTTAAAATGACATGTGGCGCCCCCCTGTGGATAGATCCGGCTGTGGGTGCTTGGACCCCTTCTTGGGGTCCCCCCCAAGCCATCCATGCCGACCATGGGCACCCCAAACCCCCATGTGTGAGTGAACAGCCTCCCCTGGGTACCCATAGTGAAATCAGGCTTAAAATGACATGTGGCGCCCCCCTGTGGATAGATCCGGCTGTGGGTGCTTGGACCCCTTCTTGGGGTCCCCCCCAAGCTGGCCATGCCTTCAATGGGCACCCAAAACCCCCATGTGTGAGTGAACAGCCTCCCCTGGGTACCCATAGTGAAATCCGGCCTAAAGTGACATGTGGCGCCCCCCTGTGGATGGATCCGGCTGTGGGGTCTTGGACCCCTTCTTGGGGTCCCCCCCAAGCCAGCCATGCCGACCATGGGCACCCAAAACCCCCATGTGTGAGTGAAAAGCCTCCCCTGGGTCCCCATAGTGAAATCCGGCCTACAATGACCTGTGGCGCCCCCCTGTGGATGGATCCGGCTGTGGGGTCTTGGACCCCTTCTTGGGGTCCCCCCCAAGCCAGCCATGCCGACCAAGGGCACCCAAAACCCCCATGTGTGAGTGAAAAGCCTCCCCTGGGTCCCCATAGTGAAATCAGGCTTAAAGTGACCTGTGGCGCCCCCCTGTGGATGGATCTTGGTGGGGGTGCTTGGACCCCTTCTTGGGGTCTCCTCCAAGCCAGCCATGCCGACCAAGGGCACCCAAAACCCCCATGTGTGAGTGAACAGCCTCCCCAGTGTACCCCTAGTGAAATCCGGCCTAAAGTGACCTGTGGCGCCCCCCTGTGGATGGATTCGGCTGTGGGTGCTTGGACCCCTTCTTGGGGTCTCCCCCAAGCCAGCCATGCCGACCATGGGCACCCAAAACCCCCATGTGTGAGTGAACAGCCTCCCCTGGGTCCCCATAGTGAAATCCGGCCTAAAATGACCTGTGGCGCCCCCCTGTGGATGGATCTGGATGGGGGTGCTTGGACCCCTTCTTGGGGTCTCCTCCAAGCCAGCCATGCCGACCATGGGCACCCAAAACCCCCATGTGTGAGTGAACAGCCTCCCCTGGGTCCCCATAGTGAAATCCGGCCTAAAATGACCTGTGGCGCCCCCCTGTGGATGGATCTGGATGGGGGTGCTTGGACCCCTTCTTGGGGTCTCCTCCAAGCCAGCCATGCCGACCATGGGCACCCAAAACCCCCATGTGTGAGTGAACAGCCTCCCCTGGGTCCCCATAGTGAAATCCGGCCTAAAGTGACCTGTGGCGCCCCCCTGTGGATGGATCTGGATGGGGGTGCTTGGACCCCTTCTTGGGGTCACCCCCAAGCCGGCCATGGGCACCCAAAACCCCCATTTGTGAGTTAAGATCATCCCCTGGTTCCCCTAGTGAAATCAGGCTTAAAATGACATGTGGCGCCCCCCTGTGGATGGATCCGGGTGTGGGGTCTTGGACCCACTCTTGGGGTCACCCCCAAGCCGGCCAAGGGCACCCAAAACCCCCATGTGTGAGGTAATAGCCTCCCCTGGTTCTCCTAGTGTCCGCCGGCGGTTTACCATATGGGGGTGTCTGACCACCAACCCAATCCGAGAAAAGTGCATCAAAATCGGCCTTCCGGGAGCCAGGAGTCGGTCCCTGGTTCTCCTAATGTCAACCGGATGATTTCCATATGGGGGTGTCTGACCACCAACCCAATCCGAGAAAAGTGCATCAAAATCGGCCTTCCGGGAGCCAGGAGTCGGTCCCTGGTTCTCCTGGTGTCAACCGGATGGTTTCCATATGGGGGTGTCTGACCACCAACCCAATCCGAGAAAAGTGCATCAAAATCGGCCTTCCGGGAGCCAGGAGTCGGTCCCTGGTTCTCCTAATGTCAACCGGATGATTTCCATATGGGGGTGTCTGACCACCAACCCAATCCGAGAAAAGTGCATCAAAATCGGCCTTCCGGGAGCCAGGAGTCGGTCCCTGGTTCTCCTAATGTCAACCGGATGATTTCCATATGGGGGTGTCTGACCACCAACCCAATCCGAGAAAAGTGCATCAAAATCGGCCTTCCGGGAGCCAGGAGTCGGTCCCTGGTTCTCCTAATGTCAACCGGATGATTTCCATATGGGGGTGTCTGACCACCAACCCAATCCGAAAAAAGTGCATCAAAATCGGCCTTCCGGGAGCCAGGAGTCGGTCCCTGGTTCTCCTGGTGTCAACCGGATGGTTTCCATATGGGGGTGTCTGACCACCAACCCAATCCGAGAAAAGTGCATCAAAATCGGCCTTCCGGGAGCCAGGAGTCGGTCCCTGGTTCTCCTAATGTCAACCGGATGATTTCCATATGGGGGTGTCTGACCACCAACCCAATCCGAGAAAAGTGCATCAAAATCGGCCTTCCGGGAGCCAGGAGTCGGTCCCTGGTTCTCCTAATGTCAACCGGATGATTTCCATATGGGGGTGTCTGACCACCAACCCAATCCGAGAAAAGT
>NW_028162825.1:0-2000 GCF_964263955.1 Coregonus lavaretus
AATTGCATAAAGAAATCTTCATGGGAATATATTAATGACAAGCTATGAAAACAGTAATCTGTATTGTGCCTTTACGCATTAATCTTCTCTTTATGCTTCGGGTCCACAGTCAGCACACAGCTTCGGGTCCACAGTCAGCACACAGCTTCGGGTCCACAGTCAGCACACAGCTTCGGGTCCACAGTCAGCACACAGCTTCGGGTCCAGAGTCAGCACACAGCTTCGGGTCCACAGTCAGCACACAGCTTCGGGTCCACAGTCAGCACACAGCTTCGGGTCCACAGTCTGCACACAGCTTCTGGTCCAGAGTCAGCACACAGCCTCGGGGCTTTGTGTGAGCAAGCCGCACAAACAAATCGATTGCACTGCACACAGGTTTTCATGAGGCTCGAAGTCGACATCAGAATCAGATGAAAACCCTTCATCAGTAACTTTGATTTCAAGCTCAATATCCGATCCTCCGTCCGACTCCAACTCATCTAAATTCTGCAGCATGTGCAATGCTGTCAGTGCGTCCATTCGTTTGGTTGGGCTTGCCATCATGAACTACACACATTGTGTTGTACTCAGTGTCTGATTTGACTCTCTGAGGGGAAATTATAAACCAATTCCAGCCTTTCATAGTAAAATAATCAGACCTCCCACAACGGCCACAATTCTTCATCATCTTTACTATATTGTTCTAAATTCAATCATCCTCTTCATCATCCTCATTCAGATCAATCAAATTCAATCATCCTCTTCACCCTCCTCATCATCCTCATCATTTAGTTCATTGAAGTCGCAGGCACCATTATCAGTTTCTATCTGGTTTCTATAGCCTATTCATCCATTGATGACAGAATAGCATATTTCAATTTAAATAATACCAAAAATATATATATATTGTATTATGTTACTAGTTTTTGCTTAGTAGCCAGAGCAATGCTGCCGTGGGAGTGGTCATGTGCTGAATGCTGCCGTGGGAGGGGTCATGTGCTGAATGCTGCCGTGGGAGGGGTCATGTGCTGAATGCTGCCGTGGGAGGGGTCACGTGCTGAATGCTGCCGTGGGAGGGGTCACGTGCTGAATGCTGCCGTGGGAGGGGTCACGTGCTGAATGCTGCCGTGGGAGGGGTCACGTGCTGAATGCTGCCGTGGGAGGGGTCACGTGCTGAATGCTGCCGTGGGAGTGGTCATGTGCTGAATGCTGCCGTGGGAGGGGTCATGTGCTGAATGCTGCCGTGGGAGTGGTCATGTGCTGAATGCTGCCGTGGGAGGGGTCATGTGCTGAATGCTGCCGTGGGAGGGGTCATGTGCTGAATGCTGCCGTGGGAGGGGTCATGTGCTGAATGCTGCCGTGGGAGGGGTCACGTGCTGAATGCACGGACAGCACGGATATTCTTGGGAAAAGTGACATTTGGAAATAGAGCTGCAACTCCTGAATTTTTAGTTATTTGACAAAGGTACGTTTTATAGAAACTGCAGAAATGTATATTTCTGATACTTATATAGAAATCTAAATGTTTTACTTGCATGTGACTCTGAAGTAGGATTTAATAAAGTGATGCTCCTCTTCGTGTACAATTTGACAACTGATAGGCCTAATGTTGTCACTCATCAAATTATTGTCTATAGGCTAACTCTTATTATGTGTGAAATTAGTTTCGGTGTAGTTTAGGTGTAGTTTCGATGGGCCGGCTGTGCAGGCCCACTGGCATGGTTGTTTCCCGCTCATCAACTTGGAAAGAGTCAATAAAATGTTTTGGGATGGGTAGGGGCTTTAGCGGGGGGAATAGTGGAGAACAATTGGAGGGTTACTTAGTAGCAATGCAAATATCATGGTATAGATACAGTGAGGGAAAAAAGTATTTGATCCCCTGCTGATTTTGTATGTTTGCCCACTGACAAAGACATGATCAGTCTATAATTTTAATGGTAGGTTTATTTGAAGTGAGAGACAGAATAACAACAAAAAAATCCAGAAAAACGCATGTCAAAAATGTTATAAATTGATTTGCA
>NW_028162824.1:0-22500 GCF_964263955.1 Coregonus lavaretus
CAGTGTTATTGAAAATCTCCCCTACAGCTTTAAACAAAGACTCCAGCATTTCCAAGAGAGGTTTTATCCTCTCACACTCCATAAAACAGTGAAAAATGGTTTCTCTTATATTACAAAAAGGACATCCATCTCCAACATCTGAGTTAATAACAGATACTGTACAAAAGCGTTAACTGCAATGATGCCATGCAAAACCCTCCATTGCATATCACCAGTACCCTTTTGTAACGGAGGCTTGTACAGTACTCTCCATGCTGGCTTTACCTTGTCATCAATGCCCAATTTTACCCTCCATGGAGTGTCTTTTCAATTTTTCAATGTATCTTTATTCAACACCTTGACACACCCCCTGTATAAGTCTTTCCCATTCACCTCATCCAAACCCACCTCTTCCAACCCTCTCAAATCCAGTAATAACGCCTTTCTTTCTGACTCTGGGATATTGGGTGTAATCCCTAGTCTTGGAAATTAGACGTTTTCATCTTTTACCTTCTTCTTGTGACTATTCAGCATACCCCGCTGTTCTGCTGACAGAGCCTTCCTGCAGCTTCCCAGCAGTTGTCCGACAATCCTTTCCGACCTCACCCCCAAATGTTCAGCCATCCGTCTTCCATCCTTTAAGGTGGGCCCAGCCATGGCCATTAACTGTTTTAAGGTGATGATTTTGCCCTTCACCAGAATCTTGGAGAAATGTGGAACAGCTGCAGTTGTACAATCCAGTCTTGCTCCGTACACCAGAGGTTCCTCCATCAGCCAATGCACTGACTCCGCTAAAGTTCGTCTGGACACCTTCATTATGCTCCACACCCTAAGAAGGCCTCTGTAAAACGGAGGTACTCCCTCCCTAGAAATCCGGCTACTATCAACCAAAAATAAAGCCTTCTAATACAAGACCTGCCACCCCTCTCCAAACCACATTTTCCGGTCCATAAAGCAACCTTTGAATAAACTGAAACCGGAAAGCAGCAGCCCTACTAGCAAGATGTACAAGACCTTGTCCCCCCTCCTCTTTTGACAAATACAAAACACTTTGTGGAACCCAATGATATTTATCCCAAAAGAAATCTACAATAATCGCCTGTATCTTAGCCAGAAGGCCAGATGGTGTCTCTAAACATGACAACCGATGCCACAGTGCAGAGGCAATCACATTGTTAACTATAATAGTGCGCCCCCTATACGACATACGAGATAACAATCAACGCCATCTCCTCATCCTCCCTTCCACCATTTCAACCACCCCAATCCAATTTTTTTCCATTGTCCCCTCATCTCTTAGGTACACTCCAAGATACTTAAAACCTTCCTTACACCATTCCAGCTCCCCTGGCAAAGCCATGATCCCTCCAGACCATTCTCCAATCTGTAAAGCACAACTTTTTTCCCAATTTAACTTTGCAGAGGTAAACCCCTTCAATGCGACTTCTAATGCTATTTAGTAGTGGCTCTATAGCGATGGCATATAACATTCCCGACAAAGAACACCCCTGCCTAATACCTCTACACACTTTAAAAGGAGCACTCAAACCACCGTTAACTTTCAATACACTTTCAATGTCCCCATATATCACCTTTATCATGGCAATAAAACCAGAGCTGAAACCAAACGCCTCAAATTGGGCCATAAGTATTGATATTCAACTCGGTCAAATGCCTTTTCCTGATCAATTGAAATTAGACAAGCATCCAATCCAATAGCCCTAGAGACGTCCAAAAAATCCTTATCCAAAATGTTATCCCCTATATGCCTGCCGGGAACATAGTAGGACTGGTCCGTATGTATGATTTGCCCCATCACCTCCCTCAGCCTGTTGGACAAAGACTTTGACAGGATCTTATAATCAGTGCACAATAAAGCCACCAGCCTCCAGTTCTTCACCTCCTTAGGGTCACCCTTTTTGGGCAGCAGGGTGAGGACAGCCCTTCTGCAGGTTATTGGTAATAACCCTCCGGTCAAACTATCATTAACTACTGCTAGCCAATCCTCTCCCAACATAGCCCAAAAATACTTCAAAAAAGTCAACGGGAAGCCCATCAATGCCTGGTGCCCTTCCATTTTCCATGCCTTTTAATACAGTGTATAGCTCCTACAAAGACAATGGTTGCTCTAGCTCAACCTGAGCTTCTGCAGCCACCTGTGGGAGCCCATCAAGGAACTGCTGTGTCACTGTTTTATCCTCTTTGTACTCACACTTGTAGAGCTCAGCATAGAACTCTACTGCCCTCTTTCTAATTTCACTAGGGCTAGTGAGCGCCTGTCCAACAGCTGATTTGAGACAATGAATAATTATTCTTTGTCCATTCTTTTTCTTTAAACCAAAGAAAATTTTGGATGAGGCATCCATTTCAGAGATTCCCTGAAACTTACTTCTCACCAATGCCCCCATGTGCTCTGATACCCAGCAGGTCTGCCAATGCAGCTGTTTTCCTCTTGAGGGCCTGAGTATGGCCTCGATCTCCTGTGGTCTCAACCAACGTCAGGAGTTCCACTATTTCAGACTCTAGGGCTTTCATTGATCTGGTGATGTCTTTGGTGACATTCCTCGTGTATTGATGACAGAATTGTTGAATCTGGATAATCCCTATATCCCACCACTGTTGAAGGGATACAAAACTGGCCTTTTGAGACCTCCACCTCTCCCAGAAAAAACTAAAACATTTCCTGAAGTGAGCATCACTCAATAAAGTTATATTAAAATGCCAGTATGCGCTTTTGGGTTTTACAGCGTTAATGAACACCACCTCTGTTATTAAACAATGATCAGAAAATCCCACTGGGGTTATCACACTTGACTTTACAGACCTGAGATTGATGCTCAAAACAATAAAACCTATCTAACCTGGCCATAGAGATGGTGATCTCTCTCACATGCGCCCAGGTGTACTGTCTCGTGCCTCCATGTTGACTCCGCCAAATATTACAAAATGAATGTGTTACAATGAGGCGTTTTTAAAAAAGTCCTTGAGGCTATATGAGGTTCTTTGTGATTTCTATCTAAATCACTGACTGTGCAGTTAAAATCCCCAGCAATAAATAAATAATCTTTAGTATTACATTTCTCAATGGTATTTGATAATGTCTCTAAAAAACATACCCTCTCAACTGCCACCACTGGGGCATATACATTTATCAGACACATAGTGATGTTTTCATACCTCGCTCTAACTTTTAATAACCTCCCCTCAACTACCTCTTCAACCTCATATGACAAAGGTAAAAACCCTTTTGAGAACAAGATGGCCACACCCCCACTTTTTGAATTTTTATGACTACACACCACTGCCCCCCCCCCACTCCTGTTGCCACATAACATTTTCCAAATTACTATGCGTTTCTTGTAGAAAACCTATGTCACTTCCCTTTCCCCTAATTAACTCATCCACTATGGCTCTTTTTTTAACGTCTCTCGCCCCATTTACGTTTAAAGAAGAAATCTTAAAACTGCTCATGGATGAAAAAAAAATACAGAGGAAGACACAGAAACCACATCTCTTTACAGAGTTAAGGCTGCGATTGAACTCGTTCATTTCCTTTAGAATTTACATCACTTATCACTCTTGTGACCACTTTCTTGAGTCTAGCAATTTCAGGGCTTGTCAAATCTCCCCCTGTTATTTTTGACATCACAAACTTTGCTGATTCAATAAACAATTCACTTTCAGGAAAATAATATGTTACGTTATAATCCTGCATATATTTCTTCCCTTTTGTCAACTTCAGAAATTGACGTACCTTCTCAATCCCATACCCCCCTTCCACCCCATTTATTTCACTATTTTGTTGTGACACGTCAGATGACTCACTCTCGCTATCCTCCCCAGAAGAAAACTCCACCATCTCTACAACCTGTTTATCCTCAACTGATTGATCAATCTCTACCTTCCTCTTAGAATTAGACCCTCCACCTCCCCTTAAATTCTTCCTCTTACTCCTTGGTAGTTTGAAAACAGCTGCTTCCTTTTCCATTATTTCAATCTCCTCTTGACCTCCAATTTCATTTTCCAGCACCACCTCAGCGACCGCAGTCGCAATCTCACCGACTATTTCCCCTCCCTCTTTGTTCTGCAGTCGCTTCATCTCTAACAAATGGTGGCACGTTAGAAAGTATAACTTTCTTCACCGGATTCATAAGAGGAAATACCGGCGTCTGCCGCAACACAACACCACTCTCAACAATCGTATTCACCTTTTCAATGGAATCTAAGAATATCACTACAGCGCTATTCATCCTTGAGGCTGATTTGATGCTATCATACCCAATGATAGCGCCCACTGCTAAGCTACATTCTTCCACTGAACACCTGGCCGCAGCAGGAATCTTTACTCCATGCCGCCGACTAAGTTTTTCAAACTCCAAACCTCCGTGAGTGGCCATTGCAACCAGCCCCACCCGCTGGTTGTGCCCTTGAGAAAAACAACCTCAACGATCCCACCACCCCTATATGTGCTTAGTGATAGTTAGACAAGATAACCTTAAAACAACTCAACTAAACTAATCAATATATATATATATATATATATATATATATATATATATATATATATATATATATATATATATATATATACACTGCTCAAAAAAATAAAGGGAACACTTAAACCACACAATGTAACTCCAAGTCAATCACACTTCTGTGAAATCAAACTGTCCACTTAGGAAGCAACAATGATTGACAATAAATTTCACATGCTGTTGTGCAAATGGAATAGACAACAGGTGGAAATTATAGGCAATTAGCAAGACACCCAAAATAAAGGACTGGTTTTGCAGGTGGTGACCACAGACCACTTCTCAGTTCCTATGCTTCCTGGCTGATGTTTTGGTCACTTTTGAATGCTGCCGGTGCTTTCACACTAGTGGTAGCATGAGATGGAGTCTACAACCCACACAAGTGGCTCAGGTAGTGCAGCTCATCCAGGATGGCACATCAATGCGAGCTGTGGCAAGAAGGTTTGCTGTGTCTGTCAGCGTAGTGTCCAGAGCATGGAGGCGCTACCAGGAGACAGGACAGTACATCAGGAGACGTGGAGGAGGCCGTAGGAGGGCAACAACCCAGCAGCAGGACCGCTACCTCCGCCTTTGTGCAAGGAGGAGCAGGAGGAGCACTGCCAGAGCCCTGCAAAATGACCTCCAGCAGGCCACAAATGCGCATGTGTCTGCTCAAACGGTCAGAAACAGACTCCTTGAGGGTGGTATGAGGGCCCGACGTCCACAGGTGGGGGTTGTGCTTACAGCCCAACACCGTGCAGGACGTTTGGCATTTGCCAGAGAACACCAAGATTGGCAAATTCGCCACTGGCGCCCTGTGCTCTTCACAGATGAAAGCAGGTTCACACTGAGCACGTGACAGACGTGACAGAGTCTGGAGACGCCGTGGAGAACGTTCTGCTGCCTGCAACATCCTCCAGCATGACCGGTTTGGCGGTGGGTCAGTCATGGTGTGGGGTGGCATTTCTTTGGGGGGCCGCACAGCCCTCCATGTGCTCGCCAGAGGTAGCCTGACTGCCATTAGGTACCGAGATGAGATCCTCAGACCCCTTGTGAGACCATATGCTGGTGCGGTTGGCCCTGGGTTCCTCCTAATGCAAGACAATGCTAGACCTCATGTGACACCAAAACCCAATAGAGTGAAGAATTCACAAAATGGGACAAACACCAAACTGCGACTCTGCATGCAGAATTCTGCAAAAATATCCTCTGTGTACAACCAGAATTAGGCCGATACCCGCTAATTATCAAAATCCAGAAAAGAGCTGTTAAATTCTATAACCACTTAAAAGGAAGCAATTCCCAAACCTTCCATAACAAAGCCATCACCTACAGAGAGATGAACTTGGAGAAGAGCCCCCTAAGCAAGCTGGTCCTGGGGCTCTGTTCACAAACACAAACAGACCCCACAGAGCCCCAGGACAACATCACAATTAGACCTAACCAAATCATGAGAAAACAAAGAGAGAATTACTTGACACATTGGAAAGTAATCTGAGCAAACTAGAATGCTATTTGGCCCTAAGCAGAGAGTGCACAGTGGCAGAATACCTGACCACTGTGACTGACCCAAACTTAAGGAAAGCTTTGACTATGTACAGACTCAGTGAGCATAGCCTTGCTATTGAGAAAGGCCGCATTAGGCAGACCTGGCTCTCAAGAGAAGACAGGCTATGTGCACACTGCCCACAAAATGAGGTGGAAACTGAGCTGCACTTCCTAACCCCCTGCCAAATATATGACCATATTAGAGACACATACAGTGGGGAGAACAAGTATTTGATACACTGCCGATTTTGCAGGTTTTCCTACTTACAAAGCATGTAGAGGTCTGTAATTTTTATCATAAGTACACTTCAACTGTGACAGACGGAATCTAAAACAAAAATCCAGAAAATCACATTGTATGATTTTTAAGTAATTAATTTGCATTTTATTGCATGACATAAGTATTTGACACATCAGAAAAGCAGAACTTAATATTTGGTACAGAAACCTTTGTTTGCAATTACAGAGATCATACGTTTCCTGTAGGTCTTGACCAGGTTTGCACACACTGCAGCAGGGATTTTGGCCCACTCCTCCATACAGACCTTCTCCAGATCCTTCAGGTTTCGGGGCTGTCGCTGGGCAATACGGACTTTCAGCTCCCTCCAAAGATGTTCTATTGGGTTCAGGTCTGGAGACTGGCTAGGCCACTCCAGGACCTTGAGATGCTTCTTACGGAGCCACTCCTTAGTTGCCCTGGCTGTGTGTGTCGGGTCGTTGTCATGCTGGAAGACCCAGCCATGACCCATCTTCAATGCTCTTACTGAGGGAAGGAGATTGTTGGCCAAGATCTCGCGATACATGGCCCCATCCATCCTTCCCTCAATACGGTGCAGTCGTCCTGTCCCCTTTGCAGAAAAGCATCCCCAAAGAATGATGTTTCCACCTCCATGCTTCACGGTTGGGATGGTGTTCTTGGGGTTGTACTCATCCTTCTTCTTCCTCCAAACACGGCGAGTGGAGTTTAGACCAAAAAGCTATATTTTTGTCTCATCAGACCACATGACCTTCTCCCATTCCTCCTCTGGATCATCCAGATGGTCATTGGCAAACTTCAGACGGGCCTGGACATGCGCTGGCTTGAGCAGGGGGACCTTGCTTGCGCTGCAGGATTTTAATCCATGACGGCGTAGTGTGTTACTAATGGTTTTCTTTGAGACTGTGGTCCCAGCTCTCTTCAGGTCATTGACCAGGTCCTGCCGTGTAGTTCTGGGCTGACCCCTACCTTCCTCATGATCATTGATGCCCCACGAGGTGAGATCTTGCATGGAGCCCCAGACCGAGGGTGATTGACTGTCATCATGAACTTCTTCCATTTTCTAATAATTGCGCCAACAGTTGTTGCCTTCTCACCAAGCTGCTTGCCTATTGTCCTGTAGCCCATCCCGGCCTTGTGCAGGTCTACAATTTTATCCCTGATGTCCTTACACAGCTCTTTGTTCTTGGCCATTGTGGAGAGGTTGGAGTCTGTTTGATTGAGTGTGTGGACAGGTGTCTTTTATACAGGTAACGAGTTCAAAAAGATGCAGTTAATACAGGTAATGAGTGGAGAACAGGAGGGCTTCTTAAAGAAAAACTAACAGGTCTGTGAGAGCCGGAATTCTTACTGGTTGGTAGGTGATCAAATACTTATGTCATGCAATAAAATGCAAATTAATTACTTAAAAATTATACAATGTGATTTTCTGGATTTTTGTTTTAGATTCCGTCTCTCACAGTTGAAGTGTACCTATGATAAAAATTACAGACCTCTACATGCTTTGTAAGTAGGAAAACCTGCAAAATCGGCAGTGTATCAAATACTTGTTCTCCCCACTGTATTTCCCTCAGATTACACAGATCCACAAAGAATTCGAAAACAAAACCAATTTTGATAAACTCCCTTATCTATTGGGTGAAATACCACAGTGTGCAATCACAGCAGCAATATTTGTGACCTGTTGCCACAAGAAAAGGGCAACCAGTGAAGAACAAACACCATTGTCAATACAACCCATATTTATGTTTATTTATTTTCCCATTTGTACTTTAACTATTTGCACATTGTTACAACACTGTATATAGACATAATAAGACATTTGAAATGTCTTTATTCTTTTGGAACTTCTGAGTGTAATGTTTACTGTTAATATTTATTGTTTATTTCACTTTTGTTTACTATCTACTTCACTTGCTTTGGCAATGTTAACATACGTTTCCCATACCAATAAAGCCTTAAATTGAATTGAAATTGAAATTGAATTGAGGGAGAGAGAGGGAGGGAGAGAGGGAGAGAGAGGGAGAGATGGTCTCAGAGTCTAAGCCAACCCAACAGTGTGGGGACTGGGGTGGGTGGTGCGTGTGTGTGTGTGCGTGTGTGCGAGTGTGTGTGATGCTGGTGAGAGAGAGAATCATGTCTTTATTGGTTGGTCAGTCCTTTGTTAGGGCTAGATCTGATAACATTGGTCTGATGTGATAAGGATCAGTCTGGATCAGTCTGGATATGTTAAAGAGGAGGTCAACCAAAAGCATGACATGGCTGCAGCTCTATTCCCTTTGTTTGGTTTCTCCACCCCCACACACACACCTGCCCTGCCATCAGATACAGTGTCAACCTGTCAATCAATCAATATGCCCCATGTCAGCCCCTCCCCTGTTCTCTTCATACATCACAGAGACCCTGGACATGATCATTACTCTACCAGCCTCTCACCTATAGAGAGATTCTGGACAACACATAGGTTGGATCAGAATCGCCGTTATAATAATTGGCCAGTACGGAGAATTAAGTAAAATCACAATTAAGTAAAACTAAATCCATGGCTAATTTAGGAAAGGGACGATTTTAGCCACCAGAGGACAATGACACAACGAGATGCAACAATTCAAGTTTTTTTTCTGTCAATGACGTTTGGCTTCTGGTGTGATGTGATTGGTGTGAAGCCAAATCCAAACTGGCTTCCCTAATATTTTATTTGTGTGCGCCAGGACCATTCACAGCTGAGCTCACTCAGTTTAGCGCAACACTGATTAGCTATTATTATTTTTTTTATATTAAGGGAGACCAATTGCTCGCTGGCTTCCCTTGCATTCAATGCTATGGGCGGCAACATACTATTTTTGACCAGACAGCATCAGCTACACATTCTGAGACAGAGGGGCGCTGTTTTGTTCGTTTGGATGCTTTCTTCAGTGAGATACAGAGCCTTGCAAAAGTATTCATCACCCTTGGCGTTTTTCCTATTTTGTTGCATTACAACATGTAATTTAAATGGATTTTTATTTGGATTTCATGTAATGGACATACACAAAATAGTCCAAATTGGTGAAGTGAAATTTAAAAAAATAACTTTAAAAAAATATTAATAACGTAAAAGTGGTGTGTGAGTATGTAGAAGGCCCTAAATAAGATCTGGTGCAACCAATTACCTTCAGAAGTCACATAATTAGTTAAATAAAGTCCACCTGTGTGCAATCTTAGTGTCACATGATCTGTCACATGATCTCAGTATATATACACCTGTTCTGAAAGGCCCCAGAGTCTGCAACACCACAAAGCAAGGGGCACCACCAAGCAAGCGGCACCATGAAGACCAAGGAGCTCTCCAAACAGGTCAGGGACAAAGTTGTGGAGAAGTACAGATCAGGGTTGTGTTATAAAAAAATATCAGAAACATTGAACATCCCACGGGGCACCATTAAATCCATTTAACACAACAAACCTGCCAAGAGAGGGCCGCCCACCAAAACTCACGGACCAGGCAAGGAGGGCATTAATCAGAGAGGCAACAAAGAGACCAAAGATAATCCTGAAGGAGCTCAAAGCTCCACGGCGGAGATTGGCGTATCTGTCCATAGGACCACTTTAAGCCGTACACTCCACAGAGCTGGGCTTTACGGAAGAGTGGCCAGAAAAAAGCCATTGCTTAAAGAAAAAAATTACCAACACATTTGGTGTTCTTCAAAAGGCATCCTGGAGACTCCCCAAACATATAGAAGAAGGTACTCTGGTCAGATGAGACTAAAATTGAGCTTTTTGGCCATCAAGGAAAACGCTATGTCTGGCGCAAACCCAACACCTTTCATCACCCCGAGAACACCATCCCCACAGTGAAGCATGGTTGTGGCAGCATCATGCTGTGGGGATGTTTTTCATCGGCAGGGACTGGGAAACTGGTCAGAATTGAAGGAATGATGGATGGCGCTAAATACAGGGAAATTCTTGAGGGAAACCTGTTTCAGTCTTCCAGAGATTTGAGACTGGGACGGAGGTTCACCTTCCAGCAGGACAATGACCCTAAGCATACTGCTAAAGCAACACTTGAGTGGTTTAAGGGGAAACATTTAAATGTCTTGGAATGGCCTAGTCAAAGCCCAGACCTCAATCCAATTGAGAATCTTAGCTATGACTTAAAGATTGCTGTACACCAGCAGAACCCATCCAACTTGAAGGAGCTGGAGCAGTTTTGCCTTGAAGAATGGGCAAAAATCCCAGTGGCTAGATGTGCCAAGCTTATAGAGACATACCCCAAGAGACTTGCAGATGTAATTGCTGCAAAAGGTGGCTCTACAAAGTATTGACTTTGGGGGGGTGAATAGTTATGCATGCTCAAGTTTTCTGTTTTTTTGTCTTATTTCTTGTTTGTTTCACAACAAAAAATATTTTGCATCTTCAAAGTGATAGGCATGTTGTGTAAATCAAATGATACAAACCCCCCCAAAAATCCATTTTTAATTCCACGTTGTAAGGCAACAAAATAGGAAAAATGCCAAGGGGGGGGGATACTTTCAGCATCTTGCGAATTGAATGACATTCATGAAACACAGAGAGACGAAATATACATTATTTGTTATGTTTTTATCTATTTTTCTTAGTAAATATTTTGGGGAAGCCTGGCTTCCCTTGGCATCCACGTATACAGGCCACTGCCCTACCTTCTCCCTCTTCCTCTTGACTTATCCATTTTTGCAGTAAGGCTGTATTCAGTTGGCTGTAATTTTGGATAGAGCAAACATTTCCATATATTTTTGTTAGCTGTGTTATGTGACATAACGCCACCTTTCCTATTCATAATATCATTAACAAAGACAAATCTTTTTTTATTTTTTATTATTCTTTAAAAAAAATATATATATTGTTTAATCAATTAGTGTATTTGAGTTTAAACATAATATTTGTTGTAATATTTGTTCTATCTTTTCTGGAGGATGAAACTGGAATTGCAACCAGCTTTGTATGGCTTGTTTTAGAAAGGGTGATATTTTGGGGAAAAAAGGTTCCATTTTCAATTAACTGAAAGTGATTTGGATAAAGGGAAAAATGCCATTCTTACTAATCTACTGGATAACTAGTTCAGGTTTAATTATAACTTTTGTATGACTGATGCTTTCAGTGAGAGGTTTAATGCTTTAATATTTTATATTTTTCTGCCAACCCAAACTCATATTCATTATATAAATAAGCATGTTTAATTTGGTCTGGCTTGCCGTGAAATATATTTTGCTCATATAATTTTAAAAACAAATCGTTCGGTGTAGGCAGGGCCATAAGTAAATACGTAAACTGAAACAAGACTAAAACATTATTCAGTTGTAATCCAGAGGTTATCTAGATCCTCTATGAGGCTGTGCGGGGATCCAGATTGCGGATTTAAGAGAAAACTTGAGTCGTCAGCGTACAATGACACCTTTTGTTTTTAAGCCCTGGATTTCTAGCCCCTTGATATTATTGTTGGATCTGATTTTTAATAGCTATCATTTCGATGGCCATAATAAATAGATATGCCAATAGTGGACAACCTTGTTTTACTCCTCTTGACAGTTCAATACTTTCTGAGAAGTAGCCATTATATACTATTTTACACCTGGGGTTAGGATTCATAACGTTAATCCTTAAGAGTCTACTGACACACCCGCGTGTCAGTTTAAGTAACATAATAAAAAACATGTCCATCAAAATCCATTAGTTTAAGCTAGAGATATCCGTTTTTTTGCATGGGCTGCATCTCAATCCACCGCATCCGCCGATGTCAGACTTCGGTGGAAGTTGGCCGAGCTACAGCGGTGTTTGTTAGACCACGGGACATCCCAAAAATCGGTCTCCTCACGAAAAACGTCTGTAGCATACGAATCGTTTGGCCTACAAACTATTATGACCACTCTATGGAATGGGGAGATGTTTTTGCTCCAGTAGTCCAGGCGTTTATATATCAATTGTAGTCGTATTTTATCAAAGGCCTTTTCAAAGTCAGCTATGAACACCAGGCCTGGTTTTCCCAGATTTGTCATAGTGTTCTATTGTTTCCAGTACTTGTCTTATATTATCTCCAACGTATCGTCCATGTAAAAAATAAAAATGTCTGATTAGGATGAATAATATCCGACAATACCTTTTTAATTCTATGCACTTTTCTAGAAGTGGAAAGGGCCTCCAGTTTTTTAGGCGGACTGGATCTTTAATTTTTACCACCAACCATTTCTTTCTCTTAACCATCATTGTAAGGTCAGGAATATATTTTTCTTTGTGATACTGCCTGGCCATGGAAAGCATTGTGTGTGTCATTTAATTCTGTTAGCTCCTAAATGATGTCTCCACTCAGCCCTGAATTTATCAACCACTGTTAGGAGACACTCTTCATTCAACAGTCAATTTATCAATAGCACAAGCTTGTCATCATGGCTGCTGTAAGTGGAATGAATGGAATGGGATCTAACCAAATTATCCCCTTCTCCTGCCTGCACAGACATAATAAATATGCCCAGCATTAATATGCATCACACTTAGTGTGTCCAGAAACACAGAATTCCAGGGACAACATAATCTAGTGCAGTTTCAGACTATACACACACTGACAGTGACCAAAAATGCACACACTTGTGACCATAGGAAAACCAAGCAGTGGTGTGTGTGCATGTGTGTCTGTGTGTGTGTGTGTGTGTGTGTGTGTGTGTGTGTGTGTGTGTGTGTGTGTGTGTGTGTGTGTGTGTGTGTGTGTGTGTGTGTGTGTGTGTGTGAGAGAGAGTTGTTTAATGCAGTGATATGCAGTATTAACAGTATTAACATTATTAACAGCATAAACATTATTAACAGTATTAACAGTATTAACATTATTAACAGCATAAACATTATTAACAGTATTAACAGTATTAACATTATTAACAGTATTAACAGTATGATAGTTATTAACAGTATTAACAGTATTAACAGTATTAACAGTATTAACAGTATTAACAGTATGATAGTTATTTCCACCGAGCAAACAAACACAGGACACGGAGGGACACAGATAAAAGGGACTGGAGTTATGTGGGGCAGCTGCTACTACAGTACTGTGCAAAGTGTGTGTGTGTGTGTGTGTGTGTGTGTGTGTGTGTGTGTGTGTGTGTGTGTGTGTGTGTGTGTGTGTGTGTGTGTGTGTGTCACTAAACGACTTGGCCAGTGGGATCTGCTCAGCATTGTAGCATGGTTAGACACTCAGAGAGGTGGAATGAACGAATGGACGAACACTGTCAGGCTCATGTCCATTCTCCACTCTCCCAACTCTCCTCACAGATCAAATGCTGCTTTGATAACACAGCCAACCACACTACTGCCAAGCCTGATCCCAGAGGTGGCTGAAGACACACACACACACACACACACACACACACACACACACACACACACACACACACACACACACACACACAGACACACACACACACACACACACACACACACACACACACACACACACACACATACACACACACACACACACACACACACACACATACACACACACACACACACACACACACACACACATACACACACACACACACACACACACACACACACACACACACACACACACACACATTCAGAGATGCATGCAGAGGCAGAGGGACTTTAGTATACTCTGTTCTGGGCGTCCCAGCAGCTGAAGCCTATGGCAGGAGGGCTGCTAGTCGGATACATCCCCTTTATAATCAAACAATGAAGAGTTGTAGCATTACGAGGTAGTGTTAATATTGTTAATAGCCGTTTTAGAGCTCTGCTACCAGACCCATACGACGAGTTAGGACCGGGTAGGGCCTGTTAACTCATCAATAACTAGGGCAAGGGGCTCGGGTATCACTGAATTGATCACTAACATTTTTAAACTGAGCCATTTGCTCGTGCTCTGCTGCGCAGTACACACCATGGTGTCAGAAGTGCTTCAACCTCGTCAAATATGTATTACCAGGACATTGTCGAGTCCACAAGGAGAGATTATTTTACCTAAAATAATAATGTTCTTTGAGTTTTGTGAGAGTTTAGAGTGATGAAAAGCAGCTAGTTTACAGCTAACTGCAGAACAGCATGCTGAGGCGTTGCTATGGATACTCACACAAACAGAGCCATGCACAGAGCGCATGCAGTGCGAGCAGCACCGGGAAGGAGGGACAGACAGACGAGCAGCTAATGGATACTAACGGAGGAAGTTATTTCTGATTTCGGGTTCGGGCAGGGCCAGGCAGAAGCAATCGGCCCTGGGTAGGGTAGGGCCTGAACGTCAGGTAGGGCTTGGGCTTAAAATTCATGCCGTATTGGGCTCTAAGCAGTTTAAGACAAAGCTAATGGCTAATGGCTAATAGTAACCATAGCAGATGAACAGTTAGGGATATTGGCATTAGAGACAGAGTAGCAGCAGCATTAGTAGAATAACTGCACCATTCTAAGCTGTATTCTTACTTTTTCAATAGGAAATATCCTAGTTGCACCAGACAGTATTGAAAGGGGTGGAGAGAAGACTAGCTAGGTTCTCAGTAGCTAGGTTCTCAGTAGCTAGGTTCTCAGTAGCTAGGTTCAGTAGCTAGGTTCTCAGTAGCTAGGTTCTCAGTAGCTAGGTTCAGTAGCTAGGTTCTCAGTAGTTAGGTTCTCAGTAGCTAGGTTCTCAGTAGCTAGGTTCTCAGTAGCTAGGTTCTCAGTAGCTAGGTTCAGTAGCTAGGTTCAGTAGCTGGGTTCTCAGACGCTAGGTTCTCAGTAGCTAGGTTCTCAGTAGCTAGGTTCAGTAGCTAGGTTCAGTAGCTAGGTTCTCAGTAGCTAGGTTCAGTAGCTAGGTTCTCAGTAGCTAGGTTCAGTAGCTAGGTTCTCAGTAGCTAGGTTCTCAGTAGCTAGGTTCAGTAGCTAGGTTCAGTAGCTAGGTCCTCAGTAGCTAGGTTCTCAGTAGCTATGTTCAGTAGCTAGGTTCTCAGTAGCTAGGTTCAGTAGCTAGGTTCAGTAGCTAGGTTCTCAGTAGCTAGGTTCAGTAGCTAGGTCCTCAGTAGCTAGGTTCAGTAGCTAGGTTCTCAGTAGTTAGGTTCTCAGTAGCTAGGTTCAGTAGCTAGGTTCTCAGTAGTTAGGTTCTCAGTAGCTAGGTTCTCAGTAGCTAGGTTCAGTAGCTAGGTTCTCAGTAGCTAGGTTCAGTAGCTAGGTTCTCAGTAGTTAGGTTCTCAGTAGCTAGGTTCTCAGTAGCTAGGTTCAGTAGCTAGGTTCTCAGTAGCTAGGTTCAGTAGCTAGGTTCAGTAGCTAGGTTCAATAGCTAGGTTCTAATTAGCTAGGTTCTTAGTAGCTAGGTTCTCAGTAGTTAAGTTCTCAGTAGCTAGGTTCTCAGTAGCTAGGTTCAGTAGCTAGGTTCAGTAGCTAGGTTCTCAGTAGTTAGGTTCTCAGTAGCTAGGTTCTCAGTAACTAGGTTCAGTAGCTAGGTTCTCAGTAGCTAGGTTCTCAGTAGCTAGGTTCATTAGCTAGGTTCAATAGCTAGGTTCTAATTAGCTAGGTTCTTAGTAGCTAGGTTCTCAGTAGTTAAGTTCTCAGTAGCTAGGTTCTCAGTAGCTAGGTTCCCAGTAGTTAGGTTCTCAGTAGCTAGGTTCTCAGTAGCTAGGTTCTCAGTAGTTAGGTTCTCAGTAGCTAGGTTCTCAGTAGCTAGGCTCAGTAGCTAGGTTCAGTAGCTAGGTTGAGTAGCTAGGTTCTCAGTAGCTAGGTTCTCAGTAGCTAGGTTCTCAGTAGCTAGGTTCTCAGTACCTAGGTTCTCAGTAGCTAGGTTCAGTACCTAGGTTCTCAGTAGCTAGGTTCTCAGTAGCTAGGTTCAGTAGCCAGGTTCAATAGCTAGGTTCTAATTAGCTAGGTTCTTAGTAGCTAGGTTCAGTAGCTAGGTTCAGTAGTTAGGTTCTCAGTAGCTAGGTTCTCAGTAGCTAAGTTCAGTAGCTAGGTTCAGTAGTTAGGTTCTCAGTAGCTAGGTTCTCAGTAGCTAGGTTCAGTAGCTAGGTTCAGTAGCTAGGTTCTCAGTAGCTAGGTTCTCAGTAGCTAGGTTCAGTAGCCAGGTTCAATAGCTAGGTTCTAATTAGCTAGGTTCTTAGTAGCTAGGTTCTCAGTAGTTAAGTTCTCAGTAGCTAGGTTCTCAGTAGCTAGGTTCCCAGTAGTTAGGTTCAGTAGCTAGGTTCTCAGTAGCTAGGTTCAGTAGCTAGGTTCTCAGTAGCTAGGTTCTCAGTAGCTAGGTTCAGTAGCTAGGTTCTCAGTAGCTAGGTTCTCAGTAGCTAGGTTCAGTAGCTAGGTTCTCAGTAGCTAGGTTCAGTAGCTAGGTTCAGTAGCTAGGTTCAGTAGCTAGGTCCTCAGTAGCTAGGTTCAGTAGCTAGGTTCTCAGTAGCTAGGTTCAGTAGCTAGGTTCTCAGTAGCTAGGTTCAGTAGCTAGGTTCTCAGTAGCTAGGTTCAGTAGCTAGGTTCTCAGTAGCTAGGTTCAGTAGCTGGGTTCTCAGACGCTAGGTTCTCAGTAGCTAGGTTCAGTAGCTAGGTTCAGTAGCTAGGTTCTCAGTAGTTAGGTTCTCAGTAGCTAGGTTCTCAGTAGCTAGGTTCAGTAGCTAGGTTCTCAGTACCTAGGTTCTCAGTAGCTAGGTTCAGTAGCTAGGTTCTCAGAAGCTAGGTTCTCAGTAGCTAGGTTCATTAGCTAGGTTCAATAGCTAGGTTCTAATTAGCTAGGTTCTTAGTAGCTAGGTTCTCAGTAGTTAAGTTCTCAGTAGCTAGGTTCTCAGTAGCTAGGTTCCTAGTAGTTAGGTTCTCAGTAGCTAGGTTCTCAGTAGCTAGGTTCTCAGTAGTTAGGTTCTCAGTAGCTAGGTTCTCAGTAGCTATGTTCAGTAGCTAGGTTCAGTAGCTAGGTTGAGTAGCTAGGTTCTCAGTAGCTAGGTTCAGTAGCTAGGTTCAGTAGTTAGGTTCTCAGTAGCTAGGTTCTCAGTAGCTAGGTTCAGTAGCTAGGTTCAGTAGCTAGGTTCTCAGTACCTAGGTTCTCAGTAGCTAGGTTCAGTAGCTAGGTTCTCAGTAGCTAGGTTCTCAGTAGCTAGGTTCAGTAGCCAGGTTCAATAGCTAGGTTCTAATTAGCTAGGTTCTTAGTAGCTAGGTTCTCAGTAGTTAAGTTCTCAGTAGCTAGGTTCTCAGTAGCTAGGTTCCCAGTAGTTAGGTTCTCAGTAGCTAGGTTCTCAGTAGCTAGGTTCTCAGTAGTTATGTTCTCAGTAGCTAGGTTCTCAGTAGCTAGGTTCAGTAGCTAGGTTCAGTAGCTAGGTTGAGTAGCTAGGTTCTCAGTAGCTAGGTTCAGTAGCTAGGTTCAGTAGTTAGGTTCTCAGTAGCTAGGTTCTCAGTAGCTAGGTTCAGTAGCTAGGTTCAGTAGCTAGGTTCAGTAGCTAGGTTCTCAGTAGCTAGGTTCTCAGTAGCTAGGTTCAGTAGCTAGGTTCAATAGCTAGGTTCTAATTAGCTAGGTTCTTAGTAGCTAGGTTCTCAGTAGTTAAGTTCTCAGTAGCTAGGTTCTCAGTAGCTAGGTTCCCAGTAGTTAGGTTCTCAGTAGCTAGGTTCTCAGTAGCTAGGTTCTCAGTAGTTAGGTTCTCAGTAGCTAGGTTCTCAGTAGCTAGGTTCAGTAGCTAGGTTCTCAGTAGCTAGGTTCTCAGTAGTTAGGTTCTCAGTAGTTAGGTTCTCAGTAGCTAGGTTCTCAGTAGCTAGGTCCAGTAGCTAGGTTCAGTAGTTAGGTTCTCAGTAGCTAGGTTCTCAGTAGCTAGGTTCAGTAGCTAGGTTCAGTAGCTAGGTTCAGTAGCTAGGTTCAGTAGCTAGGTTCAGTAGCTAGGTTCAGTAGCTAGGTTCTCAGTAGCTAGGTTCTCAGTAGTTAGGTTCTCAGTAGTTAGGTTCTCAGTAGCTAGGTTCTCAGTAGCTAGGTCCAGTAGCTAGGTTCAGTAGCTAGGTTCTCAGTAGCTAGGTTCAGTAGCTAGGTTCAGTAGCTAAGTTCAGTAGCTAGGTTCTCAGTAGCTAGGTTCAGTAGCTAGGTTCAGTAGCTAGTTTCTCAGTAGCTAGGTTCAGTAGCTAGTTTCTCAGTAGCTAGGTCTCAGTAGCTAGGTTATCAGTAGCTAGGTTCTCAGTAGCTAGGATGTCAGTAGCTAGGTTCTCAGTAGCTAGGTTCAGTAGCTAGGTTCTCAGAAGCTGGGTTCTCAGTATGTAGGTTCTCAAGAACTATGTTCTCAGTAGCTAGGTTCAGTAGCTAGGTTCTCAGTAGCTAGGTTCAGTAGCTAGGTTCAGTAGCTAGGTTCTCAGTAGCTAGGTTCAGTAGCTAGGTTCTCAGTAGCTAGGTTCAGTAGCTAGGTTCTCAGTAGCTAGGTTCAGTAGCTAGGTTCTCAGTAGCTAGGTTCTCAGTAGCTAGGTTCATTAGCTAGGTTCAATAGCTAGGTTCTAATTAGCTAGGTTCTTAGTAGCTAGGTTCTCAGTAGTTAAGTTCTCAGTAGCTAGGTTCTCAGTAGCTAGGTTCCCAGTAGTTAGGTTCTCAGTAGCTAGGTTCTCAGTAGCTAGGTTCTCAGTAGTTAGGTTCTCAGTAGCTAGGTTCTCAGTAGCTAGGTTCAGTAGCTAGGTTCAGTAGCTAGGTTGAGTAGCTAGGTTCTCAGTAGCTAGGTTCAGTAGCTAGGTTCAGTAGTTAGGTTCTCAGTAGCTAGGTTCTCAGTAGCTAGGTTCAGTAGCTAGGTTCAGTAGCTAGGTTCTCAGTACCTAGGTTCTCAGTAGCTAGGTTCAGTAGCTAGGTTCTCAGTAGCTAGGTTCTCAGTAGCTAGGTTCAGTAGCCAGGTTCAATAGCTAGGTTCTAATTAGCTAGGTTCTTAGTAGCTAGGTTCTCAGTAGTTAAGTTCTCAGTAGCTAGGTTCTCAGTAGCTAGGTTCCCAGTAGTTAGGTTCTCAGTAGCTAGGTTCTCAGTAGCTAGGTTCTCAGTAGTTATGTTCTCAGTAGCTAGGTTCTCAGTAGCTAGGTTCAGTAGCTAGGTTCAGTAGCTAGGTTGAGTAGCTAGGTTCTCAGTAGCTAGGTTCAGTAGCTAGGTTCAGTAGTTAGGTTCTCAGTAGCTAGGTTCTCAGTAGCTAGGTTCAGTAGCTAGGTTCAGTAGCTAGGTTCAGTAGCTAGGTTCTCAGTAGCTAGGTTCTCAGTAGCTAGGTTCAGTAGCTAGGTTCAATAGCTAGGTTCTAATTAGCTAGGTTCTTAGTAGCTAGGTTCTCAGTAGTTAAGTTCTCAGTAGCTAGGTTCTCAGTAGCTAGGTTCCCAGTAGTTAGGTTCTCAGTAGCTAGGTTCTCAGTAGCTAGGTTCTCAGTAGTTAGGTTCTCAGTAGCTAGGTTCTCAGTAGCTAGGTTCAGTAGCTAGGTTCTCAGTAGCTAGGTTCTCAGTAGTTAGGTTCTCAGTAGTTAGGTTCTCAGTAGCTAGGTTCTCAGTAGCTAGGTCCAGTAGCTAGGTTCAGTAGTTAGGTTCTCAGTAGCTAGGTTCTCAGTAGCTAGGTTCAGTAGCTAGGTTCAGTAGCTAGGTTCAGTAGCTAAGTTCAGTAGCTAGGTTCAGTAGCTAGGTTCAGTAGCTAAGTTCAGTAGCTAGGTTCTCAGTAGCTAGGTTCAGTAGCTAGGTTCAGTAGCTAGTTTCTCAATAGCTAGGTTCAGTAGCTAGTTTCTCAGTAGCTAGGTCTCAGTAGCTAGGTTATCAGTAGCTATGTTATCAGTAGCTAGGTTCTCAGTAGCTAGGATGTCAGTAGCTAGGTTCTCAGTAGCTAGGTTCAGTAGCTAGGTTCAGTAGCTAGTTTCTCAGTAGCTAGGTTCAGTAGCTAGTTTCTCAGTAGCTAGGTCTCAGTAGCTAGGTTATCAGTAGCTAGGTTCTCAGTAGCTAGGATGTCAGTAGCTAGGTTCTCAGTAGCTAGGTTCAGTAGCTAGGTTCTCAGAAGCTGGGTTCTCAGTATGTAGGTTCTCAAGAACTATGTTCTCAGTAGCTAGGTTCAGTAGCTAGGTTCTCAGTAGCTAGGTTCAGTAGCTAGGTTCAGTAGCTAGGTTCTCAGTAGCTAGGTTCAGTAGCTAGGTTCTCAGTAGCTAGGTTCAGTAGCTAGGTTCTCAGTAGCTAGGTTCAGTAGCTAAGGTTCTCAGTAGCTAGGTTCAGTAGCTAGGTTCAGTAGCTAGGTTCAGTAGCTAGGTTCTCAGTAGCTAGGTTCTCAGTAGCTAGGTTCTCAGTAGCTAGGTTCAGTAGCTAGGTTCAGTAGCTAGTTGAGGTAAAGCTGGCTCCTCCCCATCGAAGACTCAGTTTGTGACCCAAAATGGCACCCTATTCCCTATATTGTAGACTACCATCCACTACCTGACTCCTGCAGCTCCTGGCCTGACTCGCAGCTAGATGAGCTGCCACTGGACAGACAGACAGACAGACAGACAGACAGGCAGACACACAGACAGACAGACAGACACACAGACAGACACACAGACAGACAGACAGACAGACAGACATACAGACAGACAGATAGACAGACAGACAGACAGACAGACAGACAGACAGACAGACAGACAGACAGACAGACAGACAGACAGACAGACAGAGGGGGGGAGGGAGGGAGGGAGGGAGGGAGGGAGGGAGGGAGGGAGGGAGGGAGGGAGGGAGGGACGGAGGGAGGGAGGGAGGGAGGGAGGGAGGGAGGGAGGGAGGGAGGGAGGGAGGAGGGAGGGAGGGAGATAGAGTATATAGGGAGGGAGATAGGGGGAGATAGAGTATATAGGGAGGGAGATAGCGGGAGATAGAGTATATAGGGAGGGAGATAAAAGGAGATAGAGGGAGATAGAATATATAGGGAGGGAGATAGAGGGAGATAGAGTATATAGGGAGGGAGATATAGGGAGATAAATGGAGATAGAGTATATAGGGAGGGAGATAGAGTGAGATAGAGTATATAGGGAGGGAGATATAGGGAGATAGAGTATATAGGGAGGGAGATAGAGGAGATAGAGGGAGATAGAGGGAGATAGAGTATATAGGGAGGGAGATATAGGGAGATAGAGGGAGATAGAGTATATAGGGAGGGAGATAGAGGGGGATAGTGTATATAGGGAGGAGATAGATGGAGATAGAGTATATAGGGAGATATAGGAGATAGAGTATATAGGGAGGGAGATAGAGGGAGATAGAGGGAGATAGAGTATAGGGAGGGAGATAGAGGGAGATAGAGTATATAGGGAGGGAGATATAGGGAGATAGAGGGAGATAGAGTATATAGGGAGGGAGATAGAGGGGGATAGTGTATATAGGGAGGGAGATAGATGGAGATAGAGTATATAGGGAGGGAGATAGAGGGGGATAGAGTATATAGGGAGGGAGATAGAGGGAGATAGAGTATATAGGGAGGGAAATAGAGGGAGATAGAGTATATAGGGAGGGAGATAGAGGGAGATAGAGGGAGATAGAGTATATAGGGAGGGAAATAGAGGGAGATAGAGTATATAGGGAGGGAGATAGAGGGAGATAGAGGGAGATAGAATATATAGGGAGGGAGATAGAGGGAGATAGAGTATATAGGGAGGGAGATAGAGGGAGATAGAGGGAGATAGAGTATATAGGGAGGGAGAGAAAGAAAGAGCGGATAAGAGAGGAGGTGAAAGAGAGATTATGGGGACAACAACCCAGTTATATAAAAAAATGCTGAATTGTGTTTCATAACTAAACTCACACTGCCCATTTCACAGGAAAAACATTTTTCCCACCGTGATTGGTGCATGGTGGCCTCGCTCCTTAAAAGAGGATTGCGCTAAGCAGGCCTGGAGATGAGAAAGTTATGGTAGTGATCCTAAAACCCAGGATCAAAGATCCTAAAGCTCATATGGAGGACTGTCCTGTTATAGAGAGAGCACAGCCCTCTGTTTGGCTGTAGGCTTAGCCTCCTCATCCTCACAGAAATGATTAGGAAGAAAATCAATGGACTGATTTCTCCTCTCTTCTCGTCTCCTACCCTCTCCCCTCTCCTCTCCTCCCCTCTTCTCTCTCCTCCACTCTCCTTTCTCCTCCCCTCTCCTCTCTCCTCCCCTCTCCTCTCCTCCCCTCTCTCCTACCCTCTCTCCTCTTCTTTCCTCCCCTCTCCTCCCCTCTCCTCTCCTACCCTCTCTCCTACCCTCTCTCCTCCTCTTTCCTCCCCTCTCCTCCCCTCCCCTCTCTTGGTCCTGAGGCTACTTGTGTGTCAAGCGGTTT
>NW_028162824.1:25000-42500 GCF_964263955.1 Coregonus lavaretus
CCCAACACTGAGAAGGGGCCTAGTCCCCAACACTGAGGAGGGGCCTAGTCCCCAACACTGAGGAGGGGCCTAGTCCCCAACACTGAGGAGGTGGCCTAGTCCCCAACACTGAGGAGGGGCCTAGTCCCCAACACTGAGAAGGGGCCTAGTCCCCAACACTGAGAAGGGGCCTAGTCCCCAACACTGAGGAGGGCCTAGTCCCCAACACTGAGGAGGGGCCTAGTCCCCAACACTGAGGAGGGGCCTAGTCCCCAACACTGAGAAGGGGCCTAGTCCCCAACACTGAGAAGGGGCCTAGTCCCCAACACTGAGGAGGGCCTAGTCCCCAACACTGAGAAGGGGCCTAGTCCCCAACACTGAGAAGGGGCCTAGTCCCCAACACTGAGGAGGGCCTAGTCCCCAACACTGAGGAGGGGCCTAGTCCCCAACACTGATGGATTTAATTTTTTTATTTTAATTTATTTTATTTATTTTTATATGGATGGATGGGGACTGTGTAAAGGAAACAATGGTTCAAATGAACTGATTGGCAGAACAAGGTAATAACTTCATTAGTCTGACACAATCTGCAAAGAGCAGGCTGCAGGACATTTACTATAAGAAATACTTCACAGCATAAAGGCTAAACTATTCAGGTCGAGTTCTTAAATGGAGAGCTCAGTTGGGAGCATACTAAAACATTTTCAATAGTAAAACATATAAATGTATTTCCGAAAGACCATTCGGCAATCGCTTCGTAAGGAGAACATAAAACAGAATATAAAATGGAATGTTTCTTCTAAAAATACACGATTTGACGTAGCCCTTTACTCTTCTACTCATATACAGGTTGGAAATGGCAGCTTTGGGCAGTAACAAGCCCCTGAATTGGAACACAGTGTCTGTACAGGAACATGTTATCCATTAAGTCAGAGCTCTGGTTCTGTACAGGAACATGTTATTCATTAAGTCAGAGCTCTGGTTCTGTACAGTAACATGTTATACATTAAGTCAGAGCTCTGGTTCTGTACAGGAACATGTTATACATTAAGTCAGAGCTCTGGTTCTGTACAGTAACATGTTATACATTAAGTCAGAGCTCTGGTTCTGTACAGTAACATGTTATCCATTAAGTCAGAGCTCTGGTTCTGTACAGTAACATGTTATCCATTAAGTCAGAGCTCTGGTTCTGTACAGTAACATGTTATACATTAAGTCAGAGCTCTGTTTTCTGTGCTTCACAGCTCTGTGTGGGTTTTGACTGACAGACGTTATTTGCATTTACATTTTCGTCATTTAGCAGACGCTCTTATCCAGAGCGACTTACAAATTGGTGCATTCACCTTATGATAGCCAGTGGGACAACCACTTTATAATATATAAAAACAAGTTTTTTGATAGCCAGTTGGACAACCACTTTACAATATATCAAAAAATATATATATAGATATTTTTTTTTTTAATGAACTTGAGCACCGCGTGCAACAAGAAGCTGCCACCATCCCTCCCGGTAATTAGGCATCTTTTGCTAATTGTTTTATGTCTGAGTGAGGGGAAATGCTGTAAATTAAGAGGACTCTACGTATTTTGAAAGATGAGACGTTGAGGATTATAATAAATACCGCTTTGATGTCATACCAGCAAACCAAAACACCAGTGAGTCTACATGTGCGGTTCACATTTCCAAATCATAAAATTAATGTCATATACAGTGCAGGGACGTAGTGCTGCCATATCGCGGGGACGTAGTGCTGCCACGGCGCGGGGACGTAGTGCTGCCACAGCGCGGGGACGTAGTGCTGCCATAGCGCGGGGACGTAGTGCTGCCATATCGCGGGGACGTAGTGCTGCCATATCGCGGGGACGTAGTGCTGCCATAGCGCGGGGACGTAGTGCTGCCACAGTGCGGGGACGTAGTGCTGCCATAGCGCGGGGACGTAGTGCTGCCACAGTGCGGGGACGTAGTGCTGCCATAGCGCGGGGACGTAGTGCTGCCACAGTGCGGGGACGTAGTGCTGCCATAGCGCGGGGACGTAGTGCTGCCATAGCGCGGGGACGTAGTGCTGCCACAGTGCGGGGACGTAGTGCTGCCATATCGCGGGGACGTAGTGCTGCCATAGCGCGGGGACGTAGTGCTGCCATAGCGCGGGGACGTAGTGCTGCCATATCGCGGGGACGTAGTGCTGCCATAGCGCGGGGACGTAGTGCTGCCACAGTGCGGGGACGTAGTGCTGCCATAGCGCAGGGACGTAGTGCTGCCATAGCGCGGGGACGTAGTGCTGCCATATCGCGGGAGAGTGGAGCTCCATCACATTTTTTGCAATTTGAGAATAAACCGAAAATTCCATGAAAATGATAGAATGACAAAGTAAATACAGCAGGCTGTAGGTAGGTACATGTTGGTCTATTCCCTGTCATCTCTCTCTCTCTGGCAGTGGTGCCAGGGCCTGTCTTCTCTCTCTCTCTGGCAGTGGTGCCAGGGCCTGTCTTCTCTCTCTCTCTGGCAGTGGTGCCAGGGCCTGTCTTCTCTCTCTCTCTGGCAGTGGTGCCAGGGCCTGTCTTCTCTCTCTCTCTGGCAGTGGTGCCAGAGATGAAGAACTGTAGGTGTGTGATGAAGAACTGTAGGTGTGTGATGAAGAACTGTAGGTGTGAGATGAAGAACTGTAGGTGTGAGATGAAGAACTGTAGGTGTGAGATGAAGAACTGTAGGTGTGAGATGAAGAACTGTAGGTGTGAGATGAAGAACTGTAGGTGTGAGATGAAGAACTGTAGGTGTGTGATGAAGAACTGTAGGTGTGTGATGAAGAACTGTAGGTGTGTGATGAAGAACTGTAGGTGTGTGATGAAGAACTGTAGGTGTGTGATGAAGAACTGTAGGTGTGTGCAGAGGCCCGTCGGTCGGAGGCTTGACCACTTTGAGCGCGCCAAATCCGACGTAAAAAGAACTGCCGCAGACAGAAAACTCCAGGGGTTGCTGAAACTGCTGTCCTCAAAACAGTTTGCCATGGACTTGGGGCTCATGCACCACGCACTTGAACTGAAATAAGCTCCCTCACCTAAAAAATAACTACACCACTGGTCACATACAGTGTCAACGTTTATGATCAATATGTTTGATGTACAGTTACAAGATTACAAATTTTGCTGGACCCCAGGAAAAGTAGCTGATGCCTTGGGGGATCCATAATAAACCCCAGGAAGAGTAGCTGATGCCTTGGGGATCCATAATAAATACAAATACAATACAAACCCTTGGGTTGTTCTGAACAGTCACACCCTTGGGTTGTTCTGAACAGTCACACCCTTGGGTTGTTCTGAACAGTCAAACCCTGGGTTGTTCTGAACAGTCAAACCCTGGGTTGTTCTGAACAGTCACACCCTTGGGTTGTTCTGAACAGTCAAACCCTTGGGTTGTTCTGAACAGTCACACCCCTGGGTTGTTCTGAACAGTCACACCCTTGGGTTGTTCTGAACAGTCAAACCCTGGGTTGTTCTGAACAGTCACACCCTTGGGTTGTTCTGAACAGTCAAACCCTGGGTTGTTCTGAACAGAATGAGCCTTTGTTTGTTTATTGTGAAGACAATTCGCCGGGCAATGACGATCTGTTTCTCTGAATTGCACACTGTAAAACCGTATTTTATAACTTAGCTAGTCATGTTGGCAATAGAACACGTTTTCAAATCACTCCAACCTGACCCAGATTGAGATTTATAACGGACAGTTTTTGGATTGCATAAAACAACAACAGTGATGGCGGGGGACGCAGGGATGTGTTCCAAAGGAAACGACTACAACTGTGCTTGAGGCACTACGAGAGCTCAGAAAATCTCCTCATAGTTGAAGACTCTTCTCTGAGTCATAAAAGTGCATAGAAATTGTTTAGGAACAGTGTACCCTGTGGAGAGGTGTGAGGCCACTTGGAGACACCAGTTAGTCCTCTCACTCAAACCCTTGGCATTTATTTGCCTTATGTTGCACCAGGAATATTCCTATCATGTTACTGAATGTATCCAGAGTATTTTCTGATTTCGTTATCAATAAATGCGGCAAAAAGTAAAGTAAATGTTTAAAAAATGCACACAAAAACAACAGTGTAATGTTTGGATTCAGTGTTGTGTCAGGTGACCTGTTGTGTCCTCGCCTTGGGTCTAATCATTTTCTGATAATCTCCAGCTGTTCCCTTTGAATTGCTACCATGCTTATATGCATTTTGATATTTCTTCTGTAAGAAACGTTTCAATGTAGCCCGATCCATCCAGGCCAATTCCCAGGAGTGTAAAGGGTTAAAGAGACATCATGAATGTAGGCCTAACCATAAAGACACAAGTATCAAAACATAATAATAATATGCCATTTAGCAGACGCTCTTATCCAAAGCGACTTACAGTCATGCGTGCATACATCTTTACGTATGGGGTGGTCCCGGGGATCAAACCCACTACCCTGGCGTTACAAGCGCCGTGCTCTACCAATTGAGCTACAGAGGAAACTGAATATATCTTGACCAAGGAAGCTAATGCAACATCACTATCCCATAAGACATGTGGAGGTTCTTCTAATCTCCTATTCTCCTAATCTCAATTATGCCTGAATAGGAGATTATTGTGGAATCAAAGGCTCTCAGTTTCCTGTCTACACAGGGTCTGGTTGTATAGCGAACATAATGACCCTGGCTAGAACCAGGGATCCTTACAAAGAGGTGGACACATGTAGCTATCATCCTCTGTCTGTGTGGAGGGGGGAGAGGGGGGAGAGGGGGGGGGAGAGGGGGGGTTGTGTCTGCTTCTGTGTCTGCTTCTGTGTGTGTGTGTGTGTGTGTGTGTGTGTGTGTGTGTGTGTGTGTGTGTGTGTGTGTGTGTGTGTGTGTGTGTGTGTGTGTGTGTGTGTGTGTGTGTGCTTCTGTGTGTGCTTCTGTGTGTGTGTGTGTGTGTGTGTGTGTGTGTGTGTGTGTGTGTGTGTGTGTGTGTGTGTGTGTGTTCGCATGTGCGTCCATGAGTGATAATAATGTTGCATTACTTTGCTGCTGTGTATCAACTGAGCAGCAAGGTTCTACACATGATACATCACATGATACATCACATGATACATCACACGATACATCACATGATACAGCACATGATACTTCACATGATAAATCCACAAGACATCACATGATTAATCACATTATCAATCACACGATAAATCACATGATGAATCCACAAGACATCACACGATAAATCACACGATAAATCACACGATAAATCCACAAGACATTACACGATAAATCCACAAGACATCACATGATAAATCACATGATAAATCACACGATAAATCCACAAGACATCACAAATATGACAAAATACGAGAAACAAATCCAATGCCCCAAAATAGAAAAAAAACACTGGTGTTGTATAGATGCCAAATTTGCTTAAATTACCTGAGACTTTTTCCACAATCTCATCATTTTCCAATTCAGGCCTGTAATGTGGTCTGAGTAGGAGGGAGGAATCTGTAATGAATTGTTTGCATATCCTGAGGGTGCTGAGCTGGAAGACGAGATTGGAATTACACTAGACACATCTTGGCCGGTTCCTAAATGGTACACCATTCCCTCCATAATGGAGTACACTACTTTCAACCAGAGCCCTGTGAGCTCTATGGGCCATGTTCCTATGGGGCCCTGGTAAAAAATTATAATAATATGAAAAATGTATGCACGCACTAACTGTAAGTCGCTCTGGATAAGAGCGTCTGCTAAAATGACTAAAATGTCAAAGTAAAAAGTAAAGCACTACACAGGGAACAGGGTACCATTTGGGATGCTACCTCTTGACTGTGGTGCGGGCTGCCTGGCCTTAAACACTATGAATGGGTGCAATCACCCAGCGTTATGAGTTCACAGCATTATGAGTTCACGGCATTATGAGTTCACGGCATTATGAGTTCACGGCATTATGAGTTCACGGCATTTTGAGTTCACGGCATTATGAGTTCACGGCATTATGAGTTCACGGCATTATGAGTTCACGGCATTTTGAGTTCACGGCATTATGAGTTCACGGCATTATGAGTTCACGGCATTATGAGTTCACGGCATTATGAGTTCACAACATTATGAGTTCACAGCATTATGAGTTCACAGCATTATGAGTTCACAACATTATGAGATCACAGCATTATGAGTTCACAGCATTACGAGTTCACAGCCGATACAGAGAGCCATTGCTTAAGGCTGTGAAAATCTCATCAGACACAGTCAAATGGAAAAGGATATGCATGTGTAATTCCACCAAGCTGTTTCCAGCTACATGTGCCTGGTTTAGCCAGTGATCCCAGTGGTTGATATCCTGAGAAGTCAGATAGAACTCCGCCTGCAACCGCCTGCTTAGCGTTTCTCTATGGCCCTTTACACACTCAGGATTTTACAACAGATGTGCAAACGCATTCGACACAATGGTTGAGATAAAACATCGATTTTATGTGGGATACAACAGAGAGTTTGTCTCCACTTTACACAACCACTGCACTAACATCTTTACACAACCACTGCACTAACATCTTTACAAAACCATTGTACGGTGTCTCCACTAGACTTGAGTAATTATTACCATTATGCCAAATGTGACATCAGTTGTACAACTTGAGTGTAAACAGTGCCCAGTAGTGACCATGACTACAGTTGACTGGATGAAGTCTCCACCCTAACGGCAGCAGCAGCTAAATGAACCCCATTGTTAATCATCTGCTACGTGAATTAGCATGTCACGCACACACACGCACACACACACACGCACGCGAAAACTAAACAACTCTCTCTCACACACACACACGCACACACACACGCACACACACACACACACTCACACACGCAAAGACTAAACAACTCTCTCTCACACACACACACACACACACACGTACGCATGCATACACATGGACAAAGAGACATACACACACATATAGCCCCCTACCGTCCACCCCCTGCCATCCACCCACTCCTCCACTCAGACACGGACAGATGGGTGAGGGGGGGGGGGGGGATGGACAGATGGGGGAGAGAGGGGGGAGATGGACAGATGGGGGAGAGAGGGCTGATTGTCATGGTAATGGCTGCTGACCCTTTAAACAGTGAAGGGTGTTCTTACCGTCTCGTGTCATCAGGTTGCCTTTTTATTTATTTCAACAGACCGACCCACATGTGGTGTGTCTGCATGATCT
Source organism: Coregonus lavaretus (assembly GCF_964263955.1). Lineage (NCBI taxonomy): Eukaryota > Metazoa > Chordata > Actinopteri > Salmoniformes > Salmonidae > Coregonus > Coregonus lavaretus. The sequence continues at coordinate 32,175 of NW_028162824.1, forward strand.
GCTTGTTACTCTGTCCCCGTTCTCTCTCTCTCTCTCTCTCTCTCTCTCTCTCTCTCTCTCTCTCTCTCTCTCTCTCTCTCTCTCTCTCTCTCTCTCTCTCTCTCTCACTCTCTTTCTCTCGCTCTCGCTCTCTCTCTCTCGCTCTCTTTCTCGCTCTCTCTTTCCTCTGACTCTTAATTTACCCCTATCCCCTCTTCAGCACACAATGACTGATTACTTGAGGGTTGGAGTCAATTTAAACAAGAGCAGATGCTTTCTTCAGGGAGAAGCCACTGTAAATTTGATGCTTTCTTCAGGGAGAAGTCATTGTAAATTCACAACTTAGATAAAAAGAACAAAGCAATATCTTCACAGTCTATCTTCAAATGACTGGAACGAACTGCAAAAATCTCTGAAGCTGGAGACACTTATCTCCCTCACTAACTTTAAGCATCAGTTGTCAGAGCAGCTTACCGATCACTGCACCTGTACACAGCCCATCTGTAATTAGCCCACCCAACTACCTCATCCCCATATTGTTATTTATTTTGCTCATTTGCACCCCAGTATCTCTATTTGCACATAATCTTCTGCACATATATCACTCCAGTGTTAATACTAAATTGTAATTATTTTGCACTATGGCCTATTTATTGCCTTACCTCCATAACTTACTACATTTGCACACACTGTATATATATTTTCTATTGTGTTATTGACTGTACGTTTTGTTTATTCCATTCGTAACTCTGTGTTCTTGTTGTTTTTATCGCACTGCTTTGCTTTATCTTGGCCAGGTCGCAGTTATAAATGAGAACTTGTTCTCAACTGGCTTACCTGGTTAAATAAAGGTTAAATTAAAATTAAAATAAACTTGACTCCCAGTGGAGCATGGGTAATATCACATTCATTAAAAAAAGGCTACAAGTCAAAGGTTTGGACACACCTACTTATTCAAGGGTTTTTTCTTAATTTCTATTATTTTCTACATTGTAGAATAATAGTGAAGACATCAAAACTATGAAATAACACATATGGAATCATGTAGTAACCAAAAAAGTGTTAAACAAATCAAAATATATTTTTGAGATTCTTCAAATAGCCACCCTTTGCCTTGATGACAGTTTGAACACTCTTGGCATTCTCTCAACCAGCTTCATGAGGTAGTCACCTGGAATGCATTTCAATTAACAGGTGTGCCTTCTTAAAAGTTAATTTGTGGAATCTATTTCCTTCTTAATGCGTTTGAGCCAATCAGTTGTGTTGTGACAAGGTAGGGGGGGGTATACAGAAGATAGCCCTATTTGGTAAAAGACCAAGTCCATGTTATGGCAAGAACAGCTCAAATAAGCAAAGAGAAACGACAGTCCATCATTACTTTAAGACATGAAGGTCAGTCAACACGGAACATTTCAAGAACTTTGAAAGTTTCTTCAAGTGCAGTCGCAAAAACCATCAAGCGCTATGATGAAACTGGCTCTCATGAGGACCGCCACAGGAATGGAAGACCCAGAGTTACTTCTGCTGCAGAGGAGAAGTTCTTTAGAGTTACCAGCCTCAGAAATTATAGCCCAAATAAATGCTTCACAGAGTTCAAGTCACAGACACATCTCAACATCAACTGTTCAGAGGGGACTGTGTGAATCATGCCTTCACGGTTGAATTCCTGCAAAGAAATCACTACTAAAGGACACCAATAAGAAGAAGAGACCTGCTTGGGCCAAGAAACACGGGCAATGGACATTAGACCAGTGGAAATGTGTCCTTTGGTCTGGAGTCCAAACACACACCACACACACAAACAGACACACCTGCACGCTGTCACGATCGTTGAGAGACGGGTCGGACCAAGGTGCAGCGTGGGTATGCGAACATGTTTATTACTCAATAAACATACAACAAAACAATAAACAACGTAACGTGAAGTCCTCCGGCTATACACATACAAGCCAACACGGAACAAGATCCCACAACTAAGGTAGGCAAACAGGCTACTTAAGTATGATCCCCAATCAGAGACAATGAGCGACAGCTGCCTCTGATTGGGAATCATACCCGGCCAAACATAGAAATAAAATACATAGAACATAAACATAGAATTTCTAGCATAGATTCTCACGCCCTGACCAAACCAACTAAAGACGACCGGCCTCTCAAGGCCAGGGCGCGACACACGCACACACACTCACACACACCTGCACACACACACACACACACACACACACGTCCCCACAGAAGGCCTTTTGCCTTTTCCCAGACCATCATTGTAAATAAGAATTTGTTCTTAATTGACTAGCCTGGTTAGATAAAGGTTAAATAAAGGTTAGAGAAAATAATTAAATAAAAATGTCAATATTTTTCAGCCACTAGGTACACAACACAGCCCAAGACCTTTAACACAGTTCACTGTTTAGCCGCGGTTACTTTAACATAGTTCCCTGTTTAGCCACGGTTACTTTAACACAGTTCCCTGTTTAGCCACGGTTACTTTAACACAGTTCCCTGTTTAGCCGCAGTTACTTTAACACAGTTCCCTGTTTAGCCACGGTTACTTTAACACAGTTCCCTGTTTAGCCACGGTTACTTTAACACAGTTCCCTGTTTAGCCGCGGTTACTTTAACACAGTTCCCTGTTTAGCCGCGGTTACTTTAACACAGTTCCCTGTTTAGCCACGGTTACTTTAACATAGTTCCCTGTTTAGCCACGGTTACTTTAACACAGTTCCCTGTTTAGCCACGGTTACTTTAACACAGTTCCCTGTTTAGCCGCGGTTACTTTAACACAGTTCCCTGTTTAGCCACGGTTACTTTAACACAGTTCCCTGTTTAGCCGCGGTTACTTTAACACAGTTCCCTGTTTAGCCACGGTTACTTTAACACAGTTCCCTGTTCAGCCACGGTTACTTTAACACAGTTCCCTGTTTAGCCACGGTTACTTTAACACAGTTCCCTGTTTAGCCACGGTTACTTTAACACAGTTCCCTGTTCAGCCACGGTTACTTTAACACAGTTCCCTGTTCAGCCACGGTTACTTTAACACAGTTCCCTGTTCAGCCACAGTTACTTTAACACAGTTCCCTGTTTAGCCACGGTTACTTTAACACAGTTTCCTGTTTAGCCACGGTTACTTTAACACAGTTCCCTGTTTAGCCGCGGTTACTTTAACACAGTTCCCTGTTTAGCCGCGGTTACTTTAACACAGTTCCCTGTTTAGCCACGGTTACTTTAACACAGTTCCCTGTTTAGCCACGGTTACTTTAACACAGTTCCCTGTTTAGCCACGGTTACTTTAACACAGTTCCCTGTTTAGCCACGGTTACTTTAACACAGTTCCCTGTTTAGCCACGGTTACTTTAACACAGTTCCCTGTTTAGCCACGGTTACTTTAACACAGTTCCCTGTTTAGCCACGGTTACTTTAACACAGTTCCCTGTTTAGCCACGGTTACTTTAACACAGTTCCCTGTTTAGCCGCGGTTACTTTAACACAGTTCCCTGTTTAGCCACGGTTACTTTAACACAGTTCCCTGTTTAGCCGCAGTTACTTTAACACAGTTCCCTGTTTAGCCACGGTTACTTTAACACAGTTCCCTGTTTAGCCACGGTTACTTTAACACAGTTCCCTGTTCAGCCACGGTTACTTTAACACAGTTCCCTGTTTAGCCACGGTTACTTTAACACAGTTCCCTGTTTAGCCACGGTTACTTTAACACAGTTCCCTGTTTAGCCGCGGTTACTTTAACACAGTTCCCTGTTTAGCCACGGTTACTTTAACACAGTTCCCTGTTTAGCCACGGTTACTTTAACACAGTTCCCTGTTTAGCCGCGGTTACTTTAACACAGTTCCCTGTTTAGCCGCGGTTACTTTAACACAGTTCCCTGTTTAGCCACGGTTACTTTAACACAGTTCCCTGTTCAGCCACGGTTACTTTAACACAGTTCCCTGTTTAGCCACGGTTACTTTAACACAGTTCCCTGTTTAGCCACGGTTACTTTAACACAGTTCCCTGTTTAGCCACGGTTACTTTAACACAGTTCCCTGTTTAGCCACGGTTACTTTAACACAGTTCCCTGTTTAGCCACGGTTACTTTAACACAGTTCCCTGTTTAGCCGCAGTTACTTTAATATATCAGCCAACACAACATCCACTAGGTGATGGCTAGGGGGAAGATATCAGCCAATACAACATCCACTAGGTGATGGCTAGGGGGAAGATATCAGCCAATACAACATCCACTAGGTGATGGCTAGGGGGAAGATATCAGCCAACACAACATCCTCTAGGTGATGGCTAGGGGGAAGATATCAGCCAACACAACATCCACTAGGTGATGGCTAGGGGGAAGATATCAGCCAACACAACATCCACTAGGTGATGGCTAGGGGGAAGATATCAGCCAATACAACATCCACTAGGTGATGGCTAGGGGGAAGATATCAGCCAATACAACATCCACTAGGTGATGGCTAGGGGGAAGATATCAGCCAATACAACATCCACTAGGTGATGGCTAGGGGGAAGATATCAGCCAACACAACATCCACTAGGTGATGGCTAGGGGGAAGATATCAGCCAACACAACATCCACTAGGTGATGGCTAGGGGGAAGATATCAGCCAACACAACATCCACTAGGTGATGGCTAGGGGGAAGATATCAGCCAATACAACATCCACTAGGTGATGGCTAGGGGGAAGATATCAGCCAACACAACATCCACTAGGTGATGGCTAGGGGGAAGATATCAGCCAATACAACATCCACTAGGTGATGGCTAGGGGGAAGATATCAGCCAATACAACATCCACTAGGTGATGGCTAGGGGGAAGATATCAGCCAACACAACATCCACTAGGTGATGGCTAGGGGGAAGATACAGTGGGGAAAAAAGTATTTAGTCAGCCACCAATTGTGCAAGTTCTCCCATTTAAAAAGATGAGAGAGGCCTGTAATTTTCATCATAGGTACACGTCAACTATGACAGACAAAATTAGAAAAAAAAATCCAGAAAATCACATTGTAGGATTTTTAATGAATTTATTGGCATATGATGGTGGAAAATAAGTATTTGGTCAATAACAAAAGTTTCTCAATACTTTGTTATATACCCTTTGTTGGCAATGACACAGGTCAAACGTTTTCTGTAAGTCTTCACAAGGTTTTCACACACTGTTGCTGGTATTTTGGCCCATTCCTCCATGCAGATCTCCTCTAGAGCAGTGATGTTTTGTGGCTGTCGCTGGGCAACACAGACTTTCAACTCCCTCCAAAGATTTTCTATGGGGTTGAGATCTGGAGACTGGCTAGGCCACTCCAGGACCTTGAAATGCTTCTTACGAAGCCACTCCTTCGTTGCCCGGGCGGTGTGTTTGGGATCATTGTCATGCTGAAAGACCCAGCCACGTTTCATCTTCAATGCCCTTGCTGATGGAAGGAGGGTTTCACTCAAAATCTCACGATACATGGCCCCATTCATTCTTTCCTTTACACGGATCAGTCGTCCTGGTCCCTTTGCAGAAAAACAGCCCCAAAGCATGATGTTTCCAACCCCATGCTTCACAGTAGGTATGGTGTTCTTTGGATGCAACTCAGCATTCTTTGTCCTCCAAACATGACGAGTTGAGTTTTTACCAAAAAGTTATATTTTGGTTTCATCTGACCATATGACATTCTCCCAATCCTCTTCTGGATCATCCAAATGCACTTCAGATGGGCCTGGACATGTACTGGCTTAAGCAGGGGGACACGTCTCGCACTGCAGGATTTGAGTCCCTGGCGGCGTAGTGTGTTACTGATGGTTGGCTTTGTTACTTTGGTCCCAGCTCTCAGCAGGTCATTCACTAGGTCCCCCCGTGTGGTTCTGGGATTTTTGCTCACCGTTCTTGTGATCATTTTGACCCCACGGGGTGAGATCTTGCATGGAGCCCCAGATCGAGGGAGATTATCAGTGGTCTTGTATGTCTTCCATTTCCTAATAATTGCTCCCACAGTTGATTTCTTCAAACCAAGCTGCTTACCTGTTGCAGATTCAGTCTTCCCAGCCTGGTGCAGGTCTACAATTTTGTTTTTGGTGTCCTTTGACAGCTCTTTGGTCTTGGCCATTGTGAAGTTTGGAGTGTGACTGTTTGAGGTTGTGGACAGGTGTCTTTTATACTGATAACAAGTTCAAACAGGTGCCATTAATACAGGTAACGAGTGGAGGACAGAGGAGCCTCTTAAAGAAGAAGTTACAGGTCTGTGAGAGCCAGAAATCTTGCTTGTTTGTAGGTGACCAAATACTTATTTTCCACCATAATTTGCAAATAAATTCATTAAAAATCCTACAATGGGATTTTCTGGAATTTTTTTTCTCAATTTGTCTGTCATAGTTGACGTGTACCTATGATGAAAATTACAGGCCTCTCTCATCTTTTTAAGTGGGAGAACTTGCACAATTGGTGGCTGACTAAATACTTTTTTGCCCCACTGTATATGTTTGTTTCAATCCCGTCTTGGCAGCTGCCATGATGTGGATGGATGGTGAGAGAAATAAACAATAACATCTCGTACTTCAGTGTCTTCAACATCTACAACAGATGTGTATCAGGGAAGAAATATATCTGTCTACGTCCCAAACGGCAGCCTATTCCCTACACAGTGCACTACTTTGACCAGAGCCCTATGGCCTATGGCTAGGGAATAGGGTGCCATTTGGGACACAACTTCTATATATATATATATATATCTCTTCACTCATGGCCTTTCTCCCTGATGTAATCTGACAGGGCTGATCTAGGATGATGTCAACATTGGAAATGAAATAAGAACACTTTCAACCAACAACACGTGATTCTATTACCGAATTCTACACTGTTTAAATAAATACACAGGTGAATTAACCAGGTTGCTTGTCCAGATGTGCATTTCTACAATCACCAGGTTGTGTTGTCTGTGCTGGAGAATTAAAGAATTACAAGTGTAGGGGATAGATGAGAAGGTTGTGGACGGTGGTCTGATTTTGTGTTTCTAAACAGCCGGTCCGGGGACCTGTGTCTGTTTGTGGGATGATGTTTGCAGGTACCTGACAGGGTTATTGGTTAATACACGGTAACGGAATTATGCTTTGACTTATTTTTAATCTGTCAGTGTGCATATTTCAAGACATGGCATATGGGGTTGTAGAGAGATAGCCGATAGACTGGACGATTCTCTTCTCATCACTTATCTTGAAAAAATGTACAGTGCGTTCAGAAAGTATTCAGACCCCTTCACTTTTTCCACATTTTGTTACGTTACAGCCTTATTATAAAAATTTTTTTTTTATTTTTATAATCCTCATCAATGTACACACAATACTCCATAATGAAAAAGTGAAAACAGATTTTTGGAAATGTTTGCAAATGTATTACAAAAAAAACTGAAATATCACATTTACATAAGTATTCAGACCCTTTGCTATGAGACTCAAAATTGAGCTCAGGTGTATCCTGTTTCCATTGATCATCCTTGAGATGATTCTACAACTTGATTGGAGTCCACCTGTGGTAAATTAAATTGATTGGATATGATTTGGAAAGGCACACATCTGTCTATATAAGGTCCCACAGTTGACAGTGCAAAAACCAAGCTATGAGGTCGAAGGAATTGTCCGTAGAGCTCCGAGACAGGATTGTGTCGAGGCACAGATCTGGGGAAGGGTACCAAAAAATGTCTGCAACATTGAAGGTCCCCAAGAACACAGTGGCCTCCATCATTCGTAAATGGAAGAAGTTTGGAACCACCAAGACTCTTCCTCGAGCTGGCCACCCGGCCAAACTGAGCAATCAGGGGAGAAGGGCCTTGGTCAGTGAGGTGACCAAGAACCCGATGGTCATTCTGACAGAGCTCCAGAGTTCCTCTGTGAAGATGGGAGAACCTTCCAGAAGGACAGCCATCTCTGCAGCACTCCACCAATCAGGCCTTTATGGTAGAGTGACCAGACGGAAGCCACTCCTCAGTAAAAGGCACATGACAGCCCACTTGGAGTTTGCCAAAAGGCACCAAAATACTCTCAGACCATAAGAAACAAGATTCTCTGGTCTGATGGTACCAAGATTGAATGAAACCTGGCACCATCCCTACGGTGAAGCATGGTGGTGGAAGCATCATGCTGTGGGAATGATTTTCAGCTGCAGGGACTGGGAGACTAGTCAGGATCGAGGGAAAGATGAACGGAGCAAAGTACAGAGAGATCCTTGATGAAAACCTGCTCCAGAGCGCTCAGGACCTCAGACTGGGGCGAAGGTTCACCTTCCAACAGGACAAAGACCCTAAGCACACAGCCAAGACAATGCAGGAGTGGCTTCGGGGCAAGTCTCTGAATGTCCTTGAGTGGCCCAGCCAGAGCCCGGACTTGAACCCGATTGAACATCTCTGGAGAGCCCTGAAAAAAGCTGTGCAGCGACGCTCCCCATCCAACCTGACAGAGCTTGAGAAGATCTGCAGAGAAGAATGGGAGAAACTCCCCAAATACAGGTGTGCCAAGTTTGTAGCGTCATACCCAAGAAGACTCGAGGCTGTAATCGCTGCCAAAGGTGCTTCAACAAAGTACTGAGTAAAGGGTCTGAATACTTATGTAAATGTGATTTTTTTCGTTTAAATGTACAAATTTCTAAAAGTCTGTTTTCACTTTGTCATTATGGGGTAATGTGTGTAGATTGATGAGGGATTTTTTAAAATCCATTTTAGAATAAGGCTGTAACGTAACAAAATGTGGAAAAAGTGAAGGGGTCTGAATACTTTCCGCCGTCATTAACACAATGGAAAATCAAATGATTTATTATTGAAATATTGAAAGTGCGTGAGCAACGGAGAGAAACCAAATGGTTCAGTTTGAGGCCATGTGGCAGAAAGTGATGCTGGCGCTGGAGATGGGGGTGAGAGCTAGTGGGTCTGGGCAGGGTGATGTAGTTGATGGAGATGGAGGTGTGAGCTAGTGGGTCTGGGCAGGGTGATGTAGTTGATGGAGATGGAGGTGAGAGCTAGTGGGTCTGGGCAGGGTGATGTAGTTAAAAATGTATACCAAACTAAAACCATTGATTTCAAAGTTGAACAAACCATACAACTCTATGCACAAGGAAAACTTCTAACCATTTCTACTGAAACATTTACAAAAACTGATTTACTGGAAGAACTGTGCAGATGCAAACTTTGGTAATGGAATTACGGTAAAATCGTCCTCAGGTTTTAATGCGACCACGTTTTCCAAAAACTCTTGTTACATATCTGCTCCAAATTAAGATTCAAAGATGTCTGCAGAAAGAATGGGGTGTCAGCTATGATATGACACCTTGAGTTTGAAAAAATCTATTTTGGTTATTGAACTACAGTAAGTGGATTTACACCCGGTAACGGAATTACATCATGGGTCCCTGATCTTTACTACACTCAAATGCATTATGATGGATATGAAAGTCATTCCCCTCATATTTCACAGGTTTGAACATCACAGTTCAGTAGAGTAGAGTATAGGTCAGTAGAGTATAGTTCAGTTCAGTATAGTATAGTTCAGTAGAGTATAGTTCAGTAGAGTATAGTTCAGTAGAGTATAGTTCAGTAGAGTATAGTTCAGTACAGTAGAGTATAGTTCAGTATAGTTCAGTACAGTATAGTTCAGTATAGTTCAGTACAGCAGAGTATAGTTCAGTATAGTTCAGTATAGTAGAGTTCAGTACAGTATAGTTCAGTACAGTATAGTTCAGTAGAGTATAGTTCAGTAGAGTATAGTTCAGGAGAGTATAGTTCAGTACAGTATAGTTCAGTAGAGTATAGTTCAGTAGAGTATAGTTCAGTAGAGTATAGTTCAGTAGAGTATAGTTCAGTACAGTAGAGTATAGTTCAGTACAGTAGAGTATAGTTCAGTATAGTATAGTTCAGTACAGTATAGTTCAGTAGAGTATAGTTCAGTACAGTAGAGTATAGTTCAGTATAGTTCAGTACAGTATAGTTCAGTATAGTTCAGTACAGCAGAGTATAGTTCAGTATAGTTCAGTATAGTAGAGTTCAGTACAGTATAGTTCAGTACAGTATAGTTCAGTAGAGTATAGTTCAGTAGAGTATAGTTCAGGAGAGTATAGTTCAGTACAGTATAGTTCAGTAGAGTATAGTTCAGTAGAGTATAGTTCAGTAGAGTATAGTTCAGTAGAGTATAGTTCAGGATAGTATAGTTCAGTACAGTATAGTTCAGTAGAGTATAGTTCAGTAGACTATAGTTCAGTAGAGTATAGTTCAGTAGAGTATAGTTCAGGATAGTATAGTTCAGTACAGTATAGTTCAGTAGAGTATAGTTCAGTAGAGTATAGTTCAGTAGAGTATAGTTCAGTACAGCA
>NW_028162824.1:47500-52500 GCF_964263955.1 Coregonus lavaretus
CACACACACACTACAATCAGATTGTGGGGGCTGTTTTGTTAGACTTTAGTGCGGCTTTTGACATTATCGATCATAGTCGCTGCTGGAAAAACGTATGTGTTATGGCTTTACACCCCCTGCTATATTGTGGATAAAGAGTTACCTGTCTAACAGAACACAGAGGGTGTTCTTTAATGGAAGCCTCTCCAACACAATCCAGGTAGAATCAGGAATTCCCCAGGGCAGCTGTTTAGGCCCATTACTTTTTTCGATTTTTACTAACGAAATGCCACTGGCTTTGAGTAAAGCCAGTGTGTCTATGTATGCGGATGACTCAACACTATACATGTCAGCTACCACAGCGACTGAAATGACTGAAACACTTAACAAAGAGTTGCAATTAGTTTCAGAGTGGGTGGCAAGGAATAAGTTAGTCCTAAATATTTCAAAAACTAAAAGCATTGTATTTGGGACAAATCATTCACTAAACCGCAACTAAATCTTGTAATAAATAATGTGGAAATTGACCAAGTTTAGGTGAATAAACTGTTTGGAGTAACCCTGGATTGTAAACTGTCATGGTCAAAACATATTGATACAACAGTAGCTAAGATGGGGAGAAGTCTGTCCATAATAAAGCGCTGCTCTGCCTTCTTAACAGCACTATCAACAAGGCAGGTCCTACAGGCCTTGGACTACTGTTCAGTCGTGTGGTCAGGTGCCACAAAAAGGGACTTAGAAAAATTGCAATTGGCTCAGAACAGGGCAGCACGGCTGGCCCTTGGATGTACACAGAGAGCTGATATTAATAATATGCATGTCAATCTCTCCTGGCTCAAAGTGAAGGAGAGATTGACTTCATCGCTACTTGTATTTGTGAGAGGTATTGACATGTTGAATGCACCGAGCTGTCTGTTTGAACTACTGGTGCACAGCTCGGACACCCATGCATACCCCACAAGACATGCCACCAGAGGTCTCTTCACAGTCCCCAAGTCCAGAACAGACTGGGAGGCGCACAGTACTACATAGAGCCATGACTACATGGAACTCTATTCCACATCAAGTAATTGATGCAAGCAGTACATTTAGATTTAAAAAACTGATAAAAAAAAACACCTGATGGAACAGCGGGGACTGTGAAGCAACACAAACACAGGCACAGACACATGCATACACACACACACACACACACACACACACACACACGATAACATACACACTATACTCATACGTTCACATGGATTTTGTCCTGTAGATATGTGGTGGTAGTGGTGGAGTAGGGGCCTGATGGCACACAGTGTGTTGTGAAATCTGTGAATGTATTGTTATGTTTTTTTAAATTGTATAAACTGCCTTAATTTTGCTGGACCCCAGGAAGAGTAGCTGTTGCATTGACAGCAGCCAATGGGGATCCATAATAAATACAAATACAAAATACAAATCAGATCCTAGAAGGCACTTGTTGTTGTCTCCGCAATACGCTGGAAGCATTGTTAGCTAAGTGTGCTTAATACTGTTTGAGGGAATGTTCTGTGTGCTTAACAAGGCATAATTTCAGTGAAATAATAGGTTTACCACTGAAGACACATCATTGGTGTTTGGAAACATTGCTTCAGTTGATATGGCTGATTTGAAATGCAAGTCCGCCTGCACGCTTTTAGGAGATGAATGAGAAATATGGCTTTGTCCCAAATGGCACCCTATTCCCTATATAGTGCACTACTTTCACCCTATTCCCTGAGTAGTGCACTATTAGGGAATAGGGTTCTATTTGGGACGGGCCCCGCAGTAAGGAAAACAAGCAGGCTGAAATGAAGCAGAACAACAGATCCTGTTCTCTTGACAAATACAGATAAATAAAGAGCTGGATGTCTGTGGAGGACTGACCGTTAGCTGGTGAGTTGGTTCTCGTACGTTTGATTTTAACTTGACAATGATTTGAGATACTACAGGGATTCAACCTCTTTCCAACACTACTTGTACACATAGAGAGAACGTCTCTGGGTTCCTGTTGGCCTAGTCCCAAATAACACCCTATATAGTGGGAATAGGGAATATTGTTCCATTTGGGATGCATGTGTTCTCTAGTGCCACTGAGTGTCTAAGTGAATTTACAAACCAGAAACTTCAAGTAGGACTAAAGCGAACATTGTGATGATAACACCCCTGCAGGGATCCTGCCTCAGCTGGCTGTTAATAAAGTAAAATAAATATGTGAGTCTACAAACCAACAACCTGTTAATAAAGTGCTACTATATATGTATATATATATATATTTTTTTTTTGTCATTTAGCAGACGCTCTTATCCAGAGCGACTTACAGTTAGTGAGTGCATACATTTATTTTTTATTTATCTTTTCATACCCCCCGTTGGAAAACGAACCCACAACCCTGGCGTTGCAAACACCATGCTCTACCAACTGATCTACATCCCTGCCGGCCATTCCCTCCCCTACCCTAGACGACCCTGGACCAATTGTGCGCCGCCCCATGAGTCTCCCGGTCGCGGCCGGCTACGACAGACCCTGGATTCGAACAAGGATCTCTAGTGGCACAGCTAGCACTGCGATGCAGTGCCTTAGACCACTGCGCCACTCTGGAGAGTCTACAAACCAACAACCTGTTAATAAAGTGATACTGTATGTTTCTGAGTGAGTCGACAAGTCAACAACCTGGAGTAGGACTCATTCCCAGTGACAAACACCAGCCTTTAAGTTTGATCTGCTTAACTCAAGCTCAGAGACTGCTCCAGGAAATACAGCATCCTGTAGGTAAAGACTGAACGTCGGAGATGTGGGCTACTAGCTGTCTGTTTTTCAAGTCTACAGAGGTTTAAGCGTTCTCTTCTCATTCAGGAAAACGTACTACTATGGCTTTGTTTAGACAGGCAGCACAATTCTAATCTTTTTTTCCCCCACTAATTTGTTTTTTATATGATATGATGTATTTTATTGTCCCAAAGGGTAAATTTGACTTGAACAATAGAGAGTGTAATGTTTACTGTTCATATTTATTGTTTATTTCACTTTTGTTTACTATCTACTTCACTTGCTTTGGCAATGTTAACATACCTTTCCCATGCCAATAAAGCCCTTAAATTGAAATTGAAATTGAATTGAGTGCTGCTGTTTCCACATAGACTCTCTACATAATAAATACATAGAATTAATTGAGAATAACATCCCATCATACACCCACACAAAAAGTTAATTAGTTTATGTCAGGCAAGGCTGTGCCTAGGTGGCAGTTCCACATGGTGAAGGCCTTCCAGAGATGTTCTGACTAATTAGATCACGTCTGATGTGAAAAAGATCTGATGTGATTGGTCAAAAGACCAATTAGTGGAAAAAATATCAGAATTTGGCTGCCTGTCTAAAAGCAGCCATAGTAGCTTAAAAACAAATAAGTATTTTAAGGTAGGCTACAGCTAGATATATATTACTTAAGTTGGATGTGTGCCACATTCATTATCATATAGTTTATTCCTTATGTAACACCATTCATTATCATATAGTTTATTCCTTATGTAACACCATTCATTATCATATAGTTTATTCCTTATGTAACACCATTCATTATCATATAGTTTATTCCTTATGTAACACCGTTCATTATCATATAGTTTATTCCTTATGTAACACCATTCATTATCATATAGTTAATTCTTTATATAACACCATTCATTATCATATAGTTAATTCCTTATGTAACACCATGGATGACAAACTGTCACAGTATGGTATATCACTCAGTGAAGTGAACTAGTTTTTAAATAGCACATCAGGAGAAGTTTATTTCCCAGTGCGAAAAACTTCCCCTGTCGTATCCAATTAGCCTGTTTACTTTATGAAGCCTGTCCCTGATTGGATATGAATAACGAAGACAGTATGACCGCATAATGCCATCACCGCTAATACTGTTTATGATGTGCCACTCAAATGTCTATTCAAACCTTGAGGCCTATTATGACAACTGTCAAACAACATTTGCCAAATCAAGGACAGAATCGTGTGCTCACTGCTCACACACACACACTCCAGGCAACACGAGACATGCAACAAAGTGCTTCCTGCCGTGCTGGACTCTGATTAGCTCTGATGTTTTATTTTTATTTAGTATTTTACCCCCTTTTTCCCCTCATCGCTGAAACTCCCCAACGGGCTCGGGAGGCGATGGTCGAGTCATGGGTCCTTCCGAAACATGACCCGCCTAACCGCGCTCCTTAACACCCGCCCGCCTAACCTTGTGAGAGACAGACAGCGTGACAGACAGGTTAAGAGTACGCCAGGCAAAGTGTGAGAGAGAGATGGAAGCTTAGCTGCAGTAGCGAGCCAGAGCATGAGCCTGGGCAACACACAGAGAGTTAGTGAGGCTGGTCCACTCATTAAACTGCAGTAGCTCGTGGAGGAGATTAGTCAGTCAATATGACATGAAAGTCAGTATTTAGCAGAGATGGGAGAAACTAGATGTGTTTCTGGTGCCTACTGCCTCAGATGAGACTAGATTACACAAATAATGAGGATATCTTCACTCTAGATTACACAACTAATGAGGATATTTTCACTCTCTAGATTACATTTACATTTACATTTACAACATTTAGCAGACGCTCTTATTCAGAGCGACTTACAAATAGGATAGATTACACAACTAATGAGGATATTTTTACTCTCTAGATTACACAACTAGTACATTCAGAGAGGAAGTCTTCACTCTCCTGCACGTACGGATGTATAAATACTTGCATGCAGACACACACTGTCTGTGTGATCCTGTTGTTATTGCTCAATAAAGGGACTCCTGAGTGGTCCATCCCAATCCGTATCTTGACCTATGAACCCTCAGCAGACATATGTTTCAAAATTTTAAATGGGAAAGAGATTGTAGTAAACTGCATATCTGCTCATCACATAAGCATGTGTTGTACTACAAGCAATGCAGCTTGTTCCTGCCCCATTGGTTTGCTGCCCCATTGGTTGCTGCCCCATTGGTTGCTGCCCCATTGGTTCCTGCCCCA